>NC_091356.1:0-77500 GCF_038502225.1 Cherax quadricarinatus | reverse complement strand
TCGTGAAGAAAGACACTAAAGCAAGGTTCTCTCCTGACATTGTTTCGCTCTGTAGAGCTTTTCATGAAATAGTTTTACACAGCGAAACGTTATATTTACTGTAACAACTTTTCGCTGTTCTGGAGGCTAGTGCCCCCTATTTTGTTGTTACCTGGTCATGAGGTTGCATGGAGCCTTAATTTAAACACCATTCATTAACCAACTGGTTTCCCAGGATTTTTCGTGGCTGGACTTAACATACGATACTTCGGTCTTTGGAAATATAAACACATATGCAGTATAATGTGATCCTTTATTGACAACTGTGTGGGTGAAACGTTGTCAATAAAGGATCACATTATACTGCATATGTGTTTATATTTCCACTGTGTCGGTATTTGATACCATTTATTTACTTCGGTCTTTGTAATTAACACCGACGAGTATGAAAGACACGTACGCAATCATGAAGACATTGATAAGAACGCATTTTGCCCACCAGGGACCAGCTTTCCTCCTGGGCAATTTTTTTTTTAAATCTATCGGAGGTTTTAGCTTTAGTGATGCTACTCGGGAGTTCCTCTCATCCACAACTCTTACCAAACCAGTGCTTTTTTTTATATATATATATTTTCTGTGTAATTTTTTTTTCACGTATGAATTTGGTGGATAAATACAACAGTAATGGTAGAATTACCGACAAATTGTTTGGTTTACAAAAAGACACCGTTGCGACTACATAATGTTGTATTTTATTGTGGCATCGTTTAACAATCCAGGAGCGGCTTGGCAAAGCTCCTGCAGAGCGAAACGTTGCCACATTAAAATGTCACACTAATTGTATGTGTTCTTTTACCAAACAGAAATTTATGCCCACGTAGTGGGTTATCAGGGCTATTTATTTTTTGGGCTGCATTGAAAGTGGGTTGAAAACACTTATTAGTGGAAGACTGAGAGACTTACGAAGAAGCCTACTATGTTGGCGAGACGTTTCGGAATAAAGTTGCCTAACTGTTGCCCATGTGTCTTAACTACCAACCTGTCGGTATTGTATACCACTTTGATATTCAACATTTGGGAATCTATTAAGGAAACGTTTTGCCACAGTGGCTTCATCAGTCCAGTACAAAGCGGAGAGGGGTAAGGAGAGGAGGAGTTTGAGGTAATCAGTCCCTCAGCCTGCAATCGATGTGCTCAGTCCATCACCTGTAGAAAAGTGGTTGGATTTGAGGTGGTGTTTCAGTGTTCCTCTGTTATGTTCCTGTGTAGTATCAGCAGCAGTGACTGATGGCAGGGTTAAAATTATGAGGAGAATTTTTGCCAATACTTCAGAGATGAAGAAGCTGCCTTTATTTTGCTGGATTGTGTTAGAAAGCCAAAATTAGATTCTCTGATCACTAGTCGGGCGTCGTTGAATTTCATGAGGTGATTGGTGGAATTCCGGTGTACGCAGGCGTTGTTCAAATTATCGTTCTTACGTGCATTAATGTGTTCATTGAGACGTGTTTCGAGGTTCCTTGCTGTTTCACCTACATATATTCTGTCGCAGCCTCCACAAGGTATAGTGTAAACTGCATTCACTGGTTCGTGGCGACTCTAGTGCTAAACAAATGGTTCAGAGAACCGACAAGTTGATAAGTTACACATGTACAACACTTGGGTATCTTTAATGAGGAAACGTTTCGCCACATAGTGGTTTCATCAGTCCATACATCTCGAAGACATTGCAGGGTACGGAATTCACAAGTATATCCAACCCTTCTCACTCATAACTAATGGTTATGCGATGAAGTGTGATGTCCTCTATACCAAAATACCATTGTGCTGCAGTGTCTGACAGTTACGTTGAAAATGGTATAAAATACCGACAAGTTGATGATTAAGACACGTGCAACATGGTCGTTCCAGAACATGGAACTGAACTCTTCTCCAGGCTGAGGGACTGACCACCTCAAATACTGTTTCTCCAAGGTTGAGGGACATTACATCTGAATTTCACTACTACACCTGCTGCCTCTGTATTTGAAGAGGCCTACTATGTATGCAAAACGTTTCAACAATAAATATACCTAACTGCTGCAGATGTCTTCATCAACTTGACTGTATTAAATACCATTTTCAACACATCCTTTCTTATGGAGGCAGAGTAGGAGTGTTGATTGGGGGCAGGGCAGGATGCTGTGGTGGTTAGGGGGGCAGGGCAGGATGGTGTGGTAGTTAAAGGGGCAGGGAAGGATGGTGTTGTGGTTAGGGGGCAGGGCAGGATGCTGTGGTGGTTAGGGGGGCAGGGCAGGATGCTGTGGTGGTTAGGGGGGCAGGGCAGGATGCTGTGGTGGTTAGGGGGCAGGGCAGGATGCTGTGGTGGTTAGGGGGGCAGGGCAGGATGCTGTGGTGGTTAGGGGGGCAGGGCAGGATGCTGTGGTGGTTAGGGGGGCAGGGCAGGATGCTGTGGTGGTTAGGGGGGCAGGGCAGGATGCTGTGGTGGTTAGGGGGGCAGGGCAGGATGCTGTGGTGGTTAGGGGGGTAGGGCAGGATGGTGTGGTGGTTAGGGGGGCAGGGCAGGATGGTGTGGTGGTTAGGGGGCAGGGCAGGATGGTGTGGTGGTTAGGGGGCAGGATAGGATGGTGTGGTGGTTAGGGGGGCAGGGCAGGATGGTGTGGTGGTTGGGGGTGGGGTAAGGTGAGTTGATTGTTAGGGGAGCATTACATGATGAGTTGGTTGTTAGGGGGCAGGATAGGATGGATTGATTGTTGGGGGGGCAGGGCAGGATGGGTTGGTTATTAGGGGGGCATTACAGAATGGGTTGGTTGTTAGGGGGGCAGGGAGGAATGGGTTGGTTGTTGGAAGTGGGCAGGGCAGAATGGGTTAGTTGTTGGAAGGGGGGCAGGACAGGATGTGTTGGTTGTTAGGGGGGCAGGACAGGATGTGTTGGTTGTTAGGGGGCAGGGCAGGATGTGTTGGTTGTTAGGGGGGCAGGGAAGGATGTGTTGGTTGTTAGGGGGGCAGGGCAGGATGTGTTGGTTGTTAGGGGGGCAGGGCAGGATGGTTTGGTGGTTAGGGGGTGGGGTAAGGTGGGTTGATTGTTAGGGGGCAGGATAGGATGGATTGATTGATGGGGGGGGGCAGGGCAGAATGGGTTGGTTGTTCGGGGGGGGGGGGGGAGGGCAAGATGGGTTGATTGTTGGGGCATTACAGAATGGGTTGGTTGTTAGGGAGGCAATGCTGGATGGGTTGATTGTTGGAAGGGGAGCAGGGCAGGATGGGTTGGTGCCAGGTGCCAGTTACTTTTCTTTTCCCAGGAATAGAACCTTACATTTATCTACATTAACCCATCAAGGGAGGTTCCTTGATGCTGTTGAGGGGCTCTTGATGCTCCAATTCCTTGAATAGTCTGAATTCCTTCCATTACCCCAGGTGCTATATGATGCCTGTGGATTTATTTCCCTCCCATGAATTGTAAAAATAGTATTAAACTGCATCTGCCACATAAATCTTACTAGGTCATTCTTCAGTTATCAGAATTTGGTGGCCTATTTAAGTGTCGTCAGGAAATGTACCCTTTTCTCTATTTATTCCCTTCATCTAATCATTTATGTATATTGTGAACAGTAAAGGGCCCAGTACTGATCCCTGTAGAACTGCATTGGTAACAGTCCCCACTTTTTTTTCCTCATTTTTTTTTTTAACTTTTCTCAACCATGCCTCGATCCAGGAGATAATTTCTCCAACTATTCTGTGCTGTTGCTGCTTCAACAATCTTCTGTGTGGTACTCGAAGGCCTTATTGAAGTCCATGTGCATGATATTGTATTTGTATCTTGATCTACCACTTTAAATATCTTAGAAGTCAGTAAGTTTGTAAGAAAGGAATGCCCTTCGTAAAACTGGACTGATTCATTGACCGAATTATATTTTTCAAGGTGACTCTAATTTCGTCTGCAACTATTGATTCCATTAGTTTTCATACAGTTGAAGCTAGGCTATTTGGTGTATAGTTTGAAGTTAATGATCTGGGAATGTTTGAAGGCCCTAGACCTGTAAACTCCTTGGGAGTGCAGGTGAGGAAGGTAGATCATAATTTACACTGGGGAAAACCCAAGAGGGACTTGTTCCAAATGTACACACACAAATCACTCCCAATGAAAGCAAATACGCTACAGAGAATGCAACATCCCTACCAATGAAAAGCAAAGGTGCTGTGAGTACTGAAAGAAAACAATATCAGGGGCCCAAGGCTGCATAAGGTGAATTACCAATAGATCCCTATCTGTCTTTAAGTGGGAACTGGACATTTACCATTTTCCACTTATATTTTGTAGTGATTTGGTTTATAGATAATGGATAATGAGAACCTTCAAAACTAGGGATGCCAAGCCCATGATGACACTCTTCTGGTCGCTTGTTCTATCTAGGCTGGAATATTGCTGCACACTAACAGCACCTTTCAAGGCAGGTGAAATTGCTGACCTAGAAAATGTACAGAGAACCTTCACGGAGCGCATAATGGAGATAAACACCTCAATCACTGGGAGCGCTTGAAGTTCCTGAACCTGTACTCCCTGGAACGCAGACGGGAGAGATACATGATTATATACACATGGAAAATCCTAGAGGGACTAGTACCGAACTTGCACATGAAAATCACTCACAACGAAAGCAAAAGACTCGGCAGATGATGCAACATCCCCCTATGAAAAGCAGGGGTGTCACTAGCACGTTAAGAGACAATACAATAAGTGTCAGGGGCCCGAGACTGTTCAACTGCCTCCCAGCATACATAAGGGGGATTACCAATGGACCTCTGGCTGTCTTCAAGCAGGCACTGGACAAGCACCTAAAGTCGGTACCTGACCAACCGAGCTGTGGCTCGTACGTTGGATTGCGTGCAGCCAGCAGTAACAGCCTGGTTGATCAGGCTCTGATCCACCATGAGGCCTGGTCACAGACCGGGCCGCGGGGGCGTTGACCCCCGGAACTCTCTCCAGGTAAACTCCAGGTACTCCAGGTAGACTAGTTAATGGTTTACTAAGTTGCTCCTTACATTCCTTTATAATTCTTATAAAAAAAAAGTCAAGGCCTGTTGACTTGTGTGGTTTTAACCTATCTGTTTAAGGACCATATCACTAATGACTGAGCTTGCCTAATTTATTTTCATCCTGACCTGTAAAATCGATTTCTGGGATTTTTGTCCTTTAGAGTAAAAGTAGAAAGGACATTGCTTAAAATGTTACTTCTTTCTTTGCCACTGTATGCTGACCTGAGCTACATTTAAGAGAGCATTTTTTCCATCCCCTCATCTTGGTCCTATATACCTAAAGGAAACTCTTTTTAGGGTTTGGTTTTCCATTGCAACCCTAAGTTCATAAATTATTTTTTTTTAGTTCTTATAATGAATGTATTGAACCATAATGTGACCACTCTTGATTTGTCTGTAATGTTTGGCTATTATTCATTCAAGTTCAATTATGTTCGATCTAAATTCTCATACTGCATATAGCCTCTCTTCACTTAGCGATGTACTCATTTACCGATGCCTTGGACTTACGACCAGTATTAATACCTAAACAATGTATATTAGAGTGGATTTCCTATACATATTCTGTTTTTCAATATATAGTACACTAAGAACATAAGAAAGGAGGAACACTGCAGCAGGCTTGTTGGCCCATACTAGGCAGGTCCTTTACAATTCATCCCACTAACAAAACATTTGCCCAACCCAATTTTCAATGCTACTCAAGAAATAAGCTCTGATGTGCAAGTCCCACTCAAATCCAACCCCTCCCACTCATGTACTTATCCAACCTAAATTTGAAACTACCCAAAGTCCTAGCCTCAATAACCCAACTAGGTAGACTGTTCCACTCATCAACTACCCTATTTCCAAACCAATACTTTCCTATGTCCTTTCTAAATCAAAACTTATCTAATTTAAATCCATTACTGTGGGTTCTCTCTTGGAGAGAGAGATTCTCAAGACCTTATTAATATCCCCTTTATTAATACCTATCTTCCACTTATACACTTCGATCAGGTCTCCCCTCATTCTTCGTCTAACAAGTGAATGTAATTTAGAGTCTTCAATCTTTCTTCATAAGGAAGATTTCTAATGTTATGTATTAATTTGGTCATCCTATGCTGAATGTTTTCTAACGAATTTATGTCCATTCTGTAATATGGAGACCAGAATTGAGCTGCATAATCTAGGTGAGGCCTTAATAATGAGGTATAAAGCTGCAGTCTGACCTCTGGACTTCTGTTGCTTACACTTCTTGATATAAATCCCAGTAATCTATTTGCCTTGTTACATACGCTTAGGCATTGCTGTCTTGGTTTAAGGTTGCTGCTCACCAGAACCCCCAAGTCCTTGGTTTAAGGTTTTTCCTTTTGCTGCAATCTGTATGGCTAAGTTTTACATCATTTAACTTATAAGTGCTAGGGTTATGGACACTTCCGAGCTTCAGAACCTTGCATTTATCTACATTGAACTGCATATGCCACTTTTCTGACCAAGAATAGTTTGTTTAAATCCTCCTGAAGTTCCCTAACATCTACGTTCGAATCAATTATCCTACCTATCTTTGTGTCATCGGCGAATTTGCTCATATCACTAGTAATTCCCTCAAGATCATTGATGTATATTATAAACAACAACGGGCCCAAGACTGATCCCTGTGGAACGCCACTTGTTACAGATCCCCACTCGGATTTAACCCCATTTATGGACACACTGCTTCCTGTCTGTGAGCCATGACTCGATCCACGAGAGCACTTTTCCCCCAATGCCTTGAGCTGCCACTTTCTTTAACAGTCTTTGGTGCGGAACTCTATCAAAAGCCTTACTAAAATCTAAGTAAATAATATCAAATTCTTTATCGTGGTCAACAGCCTCAAAAGCTTTACTAATAAATTAGTTAGACAAGACCGGCCTCTTGTGAATCCATGCTGAGTATCATTAATCAAGCTATGCTTATCGAGATGGCTTCTTATAATCTGAGCTATAATTGACTCTAGTAATTTGCCAACAATTGAGGCCAGGCTTATTGGGCGGTAATTTGATGGTAACGACTTGTCCCCTGTTTTAAAAATAGGAACTACATTAGCCATCTTCCACATATCAGACACTACACCTGTTTGAAGAGATAAATTAAAAATATTAGTTAATGGTTCACAGAGTTCCATTTTGCATTCCTTAAGAACCCTTGAAAAAACCTTATCAGGACCCGGTGACTTATTTTGCTTCAGTCTATCTGCTTCACAACCATTTCACTAGTGACTGTGATGTTACATAATTTATCTTCTAGCCCACTATAAAAATTAATTATTGGAATATTGTTAGTGTCTTCCTGTGTAAAAACTGAGAGAAAATAATTATTTAAAATCGAGCACATTTCATTCTTTGTCAGTAAGATGCCCATAGTTATTTTTGAGGGGACCTATCTTATCTCTTAACTTTTGTTCTATAGACCTGGAAAAAACTTTTTGGATTAGTTTTCGAATCCCTAACAACTTTAATTTCATAGTCCCTTTTAGCTTTTCTTATCCCCTTTTTAATGTCCCTCTTAATGTCAATATACTGATTGATAAGATGACCCTCACCTCTTTTGATACGCCTATAAATTCCTTTCTTATGCCCTAGTAGATATTTCAGCCTATTATTCATCCATTTTGGGTCATTTCTGTTTGATCTAATTTCTTTATACGGGATAAACGTTCTTTGAGCAGCATGTATAGTGTTCAGAAAACTGTCATATTGATAGCTCTCTTCGTTACCCCAGTCAACAGATGATAAGTATTCTCTAAGCCCATTGTAATCTGCTAAGCAAAAATCTGGAACTGTTATTGAGTTGTCCCTACTATCATACTTCCATTCTATGCTAAAGGTAATTGATTTGTGATTGCTTGTGCCAAGTTCCTCATTAATTTCTAAATTATTAACAAGGGTTTCCTTGCTCGCCAGAACCAAATCAAGTAGGTTATTTCCCCTTGTAGGTTCTGTCACAAACTGCTTCAAAAAACATTCCTGAACTGCTTCTAAGAAGTCATTTGATTCTAAATTCCCAGTCAAGAAATTCCAATCAATGTGACTAAAGTATAAACTGTATAAACATTTCAAATATACCAGAAATGTTATAAATGGGGCAAAGGTGACATTAAAACAATATCAAAGATGGTTGACACAAACTCTACCATTATAGTATGCTCCTCACTTAGCGACGAATTCGTTTAACAACATGGTATTAGGAACGTAACTCCGTCGTTAAACGAGGACAGGCTGTATGTATATTGAGCAGCTAGGACAATATTCTGGAAATGTCATATTGGCAACCATCATCCCTGAGTATCTGGTTGCCCTCCTGATACTCCCTAGAGAGGTGACTTCAGTTGATATTGTCCACATAATCCCTCGTCCCAACAAAGTCTAGCATGAAAACCAGGAACCTTGTCATTTTTACAGCTACTGTATTTACGTAGTTCCATGAAACGTGAAATTGGTTATTTATGATCACTTTCTCCAAGCTCTACATTAACTTCAAGATTGTTTATCAAAGATTCCTGGTTTACAAGAATCACGTCCAGCAAGTTATTTCCTCTAATTGGCTCTGTCACGTATTGTTAAAAAAAATAAAAATCAATCATGAATGTTTGTAGAAAGTCGCTAGATTTCTAGGTTTCCTGTCAGATTGTTCCAATCAGTTTGGCCGTAGTTGAAATCTACCATTAGAACATTTTTATATCTAGATGCTTTATCAGTTTCATCCTGAAGAAGTACCCAGATCACTATCAAGATTTGGAGGTCTGTAGCTCACACCTAAAATTAATTTTTCATGCTATTCCAGAAACTGCAGCTATACACAGTAGAACCCCAATATCTGCAGATTCGGTTTCCAGAGTTTGTTATCCACTGTTTATCAATTCAATTCAAAGTTTATTCTCTATAAGGATTACAATGCTGAGTTTACAGAAATTTGGTTATTGTTTGGTTTACATGTAGTAAAATTGTGATTACAGAGTGTACCACTAGAACGCTTAGCATGGCTAGGCATTTCGGGCATACTTAGTTTTATTCTTAATTGTAAAATATTACAAATTATGAGGTAAGTTGGTATTATGGCTAAGTGACTAAATACTAGTTTATGAGTTTAGCAATGTGAATGCTTTTGTTTTGGCACAGTATATAGTTTCAGTATTGGAGTATCACAGGATTCATTATTTTAAGACTGAGATTAATATTTCTGTTTATGGTCAAATGAGTGAGCGAGTGTAAGTGTGAACCACCAGGTGGTATTCGTGTAGTTAGTTGACGGGGTGTATCAGGGAGATAAGATGTTTTCTAATGGTAGTTTTGAAGGTGATGAATGTGTCTGCAGTTCTAGAGTTCTCAGGTAGGGTATTCCAGATTTTAGGTGGCCCAATGATAACTCTTGTTAATTTTGCTTAATGTAATTAATTTTGGTTAGTGTAAAAGCAGTGATGCTGGAAGTTCTTCAAAGCCTAAGAGAAGCAGTGAAGTGCTTCCCATCAGCAAAAGTATTAATTCTCAATTTATTGTGTGCAAGGTTTAGGTATCCGTGGTAGGTCTTGGAATGTATCCCTGCAGATACGGGGGGACTGTTAGTTTTTCTGCCCCTCCTGCCTTTATGTAATTTATGATGCTACTGCATGCAGTAGTATAATTTTTCCCCCACATTCATGACTGCCTCCATTCCTGTTGACTCATTGTGGAGTAATTTTGGTATTGTGTATACATTTAGTCTATCAGTGGCTATCTCAATTCACTACAGGGTATTAGCTTAATGGTATACAGTACTGACAAGTAGACAAAACACATGCAACAGTAAGGAACATTTGGAATACAGTAGATAGCTAATATTTGCACATGCCTTGCTTGTTCATTACAAGTGTTGGTGTCGGCAGTGGAACTGAGTTTGGGGGAAGGGGAGGGGCTGGGCAGTTTGATTGGTGGTGGTTTGTGGGCATGGCAGCTGGGGCATTGGTGTTGGGAGGGCAGGGTAGTTGGGATGTTGGCTGTATTCCAGTGAGGCTACTCTGATCTGTGACTTAATCAAGGTTAGAGCAAGAAAGAAAATGTGCATAATGGCTGGACAGAAAGTTTAAGGGTAGGAGAGGATGAGGGACAGCCCTAGGCAAGGCAGGTATTGGTAAGCTTTTTTAAGCTGATTTTACAGGCTAAGAGCTGTTATCCTGTCTCAGGTCATATCAAAGCCCAGCCTTTTCTAAGGTATTCTAATACCTCCTGGGATGAGACCCTCTAACATAGGTGAACAGGTGTAAGGAAACATTCACAAACTTTCCACCTGTGCCTGGGATTGAGAGATGGACCCTCAGTATGTGAGGATACTAACAATTTAGCCACGGGACAAAGGGGGTGGGGGAAGGATTTTTGAGTAAGGTAGGAAACTGAATACCAAAGCTTTAAGCCACTTGCATTTTATAAAAATTATAACCAAACAAATTTGTTAACCATTATGATAGCCATACATGTCAAATTATGCAATTTTAACCACAAATGATGCGAGTGCCACTGACTTGCTTTTATTGAGTTTCTAAACTGTTTATTTAGGCATTAATATGTGCATGCATTATATTCAACACATACGAAATAAAATGCAAATGTAAAATTTAAAATTAGACAGAGCAACTGTTATAATATTAACTTGTAGCCATGTATTAAAATTAATAGGGTGACAGTTTCATATTGCTATACATGTATTAGGCGTTTGGTTCCTGGGCCCCTACAGTTGGTACTACAGAATGTTGACTTTACCTTTGATATACTTTTGAATTTCAAGAGTTTTTGTACTCCACTAGACTGGCTCTGGCCCAGGCTTGTCTGGTGCTTGCCTGGTCAACCAAGCTGTTTCTTTTGGCAGCCTTCTGGCCCACATATCCAACACAGCCTAGTTGATTTAGCACTTCGAGATACCTGTCTCTACACTTGTCCCAGCAGTGGAAAAATGTCTGGGACCACATGTTGATATTTTTTTTATTTTTTTATTATCACACTGGCCGATTCCCACCAAGGCAGGGTGGCCCGAAAAAGAAAAACTTTCACCATCATTCACTCCATCACTGTCTTGCCAGAAGGGTGCTTTACACTACAGTTTTTAAACTGCAACATTAACACCCCTCCTTCAGAGTGCAGGCACTGTACTTCCCATCTCCAGGACTCAAATCCGGCCTGCCGGTTTCCCTGAATCCCTTCATAAATGTTACTTTGCTCACACTCCAACAGCACGTCAAGTATTAAAAACCATTTGTCTCCATTCACTCCTATCAAACACGCTCACGCATGCCTGCTGGAAGTCGAAGCCCCTCGCACACAAAACCTCCTTTACCCCCTCCCTCCAACCCTTCCTAGGCCGACCCCTACCCCGCCTTCCTTCCACTACAGACTGATACACTCTTGAAGTCATTCTGCTTCGCTCCATTCTCTCTACATGTCCGAACCACCTCAACAACCCCTCCTCAGCCCTCTGGACAACAGTTTTGGTAATCCCGCACCTCCTCCTAACTTCCAAACTACGAATTCTCTGCATTATATTCACACCACACATTGCCCTCAGACACGACATCTCCACTGCCTCCAGCCTTCTCCTCGCTGCAACATTCATCACCCACGCTTCACACCCATATAAGAGCGTTGGTAAAACTATACTCTCATACATTCCCCTCTTTGCCTCCAAGGACAAAGTTCTTTGTCTCCACAGACTCCTAAGTGCACCACTCACTCTTTTTCCCTCATCAATTCTATGATTCACCTCATCTTTCATAGACCCATCCGCTGACACGTCCACTCCCAAATATCTGAATACGTTCACCTCCTCCATACTCTCTCCCTCCAATCTGATATTCAATCTTTCATCACCTAATCTTTTTGTTATCCTCATAACCTTACTCTTTCCTGTATTCACCTTTAATTTTCTTCTTTTGCACACCCTACCAAATTCATCCACCAATCTCTGCAACTTCTCTTCAGAATCTCCCAAGAGCACAGTGTCATCAGCAAAGAGCAGCTGTGACAACTCCCACTTTGTGTGTGATTCTTTATCTTTTAACTCCACGCCTCTTGCCAAGACCCTCGCATTTACTTCTCTTACAACCCCATCTATAAATATATTAAACAACCACGGTGACATCACACATCCTTGTCTAAGGCCTACTTTTACTGGGAAAAAATTTCCCTCTTTCCTACATACTCTAACTTGAGCCTCACTATCCTCGTAAAAACTCTTCACTGCTTTCAGTAACCTACCTCCTACACCATACACTTGCAACATCTGCCACATTGCCCCCCTATCCACCCTGTCATACGCCTTTTCCAAATCCATAAATGCCACAAAGACCTCTTTAGCCTTATCTAAATACTGTTCACTTATATGTTTCACTGTAAACACCTGGTCCACACACCCCCTACCTTTCCTAAAGCCTCCTTGTTCATCTGCTATCCTATTCTCCGTCTTACTCTTAATTCTTTCAATTATAACTCTACCATAATTGAGGACACATGTTGATAGTGTCCTCTTATTGTGCCCATGGTACCCCTGTCTTTCACTAGGTTTATTTTACCATTCCATTTCTTAAAGATCTGGAACTAGGCCCTTGTATACTTTCCACATTGTGCATGCTTAAGTTTCAGCTGCCATTCTGCTTTTAGCAGAGTTGGTGGGTATGGGCATTGGAAATAGTTTGGTAGGACTGTTCAGGGGCATATCTGTAGTTGTTTATATGTAGACAGTTCAAGGAGTCTGACCCTGCAGCCTGGTTCCTGATCAGACCCAGTTGATGACCTGATCAGTCAGGTTGTTGGTGCTGGCTGCATGTAGTCCAACGTAGGTACCACAACTCGTCTGATGAGGAATTAACTAATCAGGTTGTCTTGAGGACAGCAGTCTGTTGGTAGTTTCCCTTGCAAATGAAAGGGAGAGAGGTTCTAATAGCTTCGTAGTCGAAGCACCTAAAGCAAGAATGAAGGGAACGGAAGGTAGATGTTGATGTTCTCTTAGCATATTCATAGCATCCCACTTTTTATTGGAGGTATTTTTCATTGTCTGCCTACCTTGTTTCTGTAGTCATTTCAGTATGCCAGTTTGGGATACAATGGACCCTCGGTTATCGGCCATAATCCGTTCCAGAAGGTCGGCCTAAAACTGAAATGGCCGAAAACCGAAATAATATTTCCCATAAGAATTAATGTAAATACAATTAATCTGTTCCAGACACCCAAAAATATTAACAAAAAAATAATTTTTTTAAAGATTAACTATAGTTTTACATAGACAAAACAATGAGAAAGAAATATAAAGCACTAATTTTACTAATAAATGAACATTACATACCTTTATTGAAGACACTTGTTGGCATATGGAAGGAGAGGAGGGGTTACTTCCCTTTGTCTTTTACTGCCACTAGGACCAGCTTGAATTACTGCACTCCAGCTGCACAAAAAAAAAAAAAAAAAAAAAAAAAAAAAAAAAAAAAAAGCACTCCGTCTCCGTGCTACACTCCCTGCTACATGCCTTGCCTCTACGCCTGCCTGCCTTGAATTCTGTCATGTTTCTCATTTTCTTGACCAAAGGAACTTGACTAGGAACTTTCTTTGGGCCCATGGTTGCTTATTTTGCAGTTGCACTCAGTAACCACAGAAAACAATGGATTATAGTGAAGTGGTTGGATGAATGCTCGGAGGCTTCCTCACTCACCCGAGACAGCCAGACTGACTCACAAATGCGGAGGTGTGGCGGGTGGACGCGTCCAATACAGCCGATAACCGGGATAGAATTTCGGCCAAAAGCATGTGAAAACCGAATTGGCCGATATCTGGAACTGCTGATAACCAAGGGTCCACTGTAAATCTCTCTTTACATTTTCAAGGTTGTTGGGACGAGTTATAGATGAGTGGAACAGACTACCAGGTAGCATCATGGAGGCAAGATTTTTGGGTGGCTTTAAAAACATTGGAGAGATACACTAATGGATGAGAGTTAGACCTGCTTAATCAAATAACAGAACAGGTGGGGCTCGGACCTATGGCAAATGAGGATGTGTACTGCAGAACATATGTTCTTAAATTGTGGTGTCCTTTCCTATGTTCCAGAGAGTATGGGAAGATAAACATCTCTGTATGTCTGCTTCCCATTTGGGGTAGGCCAGTCACAGTGCCTGCACCAATTAGAATATGATAGGAACATGAAGGGAGCATTGCAGTAGGTCTTTTGTCCCATGCCAGGCAGGTAAGTTTGACAAAACTCCTGGGAAGTGAAACATTGCCACAATAAAATGTCAGTAGTTGCACATGTCCTTTTTACCCTAACAGGTTCAACTCTTCCCTCCTCGTGTACTTACCCACCCAACAGTTAAGGCTACACAAGGTTCTTGCTTCATTGACACTACTCAGGAGTTTGTTGAACTTATCACAAATATTAACAAACCAGTGCTCTCTTATGTCCTTTCTAAGTCTAAATTTATCCAGCTTGAACCCACTTCTGCCAGTCCTGTCTTAAGAACATAAGACTGGAGGAACACTGTAGCAGGCCTGTTGGCCCATGCTAAGCAAGTGCTTCTCAGATCCAACCATTCCCACCCACATATGTCCACTATTCCCAAACCTATCCAAGAAGCTAGCTTTAATGCTTCATAATAGGCAAGTCCTAATCAGACTGCTATTCTCACTCTTATATTGCCACTTATTTTAAAAGTTTCTGAAGATTTTAGCCTATATGACCCTACTTGGCAGATTGTTCCACTCATTGACAATTCTATTCCCAAACCAGTACTTTCCTATGTTCTTTCTAAATCTAAATTTAAAAGTATTATTTAGTTTTTAACTGATTTGATATCCTCGGTACTTTACATTGCCACTTGCATACAGTAAGTCCTTACTTAATATCATTGGTAGGTTCTTGGAAACTGTGACTTGAAGTGAAACAACGTATAACAAAACCAGTTTTACCATACACTAATTGTCTGATGTCATGCTTTTTCTGTTTTATTGTGGCCACAGACATCAAGGGGTGCACAGTGCATCTTTAGCACTCATTGCCACAGGGTTAAATGAAGTAATAAATGTTTGCAAAGCAAAAATTGTAAGCACCTCCTACCACCACACAGTTTAACAACAAATATGGTGGGCTCACTGAACGCTTTTGTACCGCATTATTTATTGTCGTGCATTTGTATTATCATATACTATATGAATTTTTATTTTACAATTTGTATTTTTTTTCTCGTAAATGTTATAACAAAATGTTATTCAAGGACCTCTGTACTTCAGTATCTCCCCATTTTCTGTGCCTTTCAAGAGTGAAGATTCTTGGCTCAGTCTATCCCCATGTGAGATTCTTTATACTGTGGATTAATTTGATCTTTGTTCTCCAATGCATTTACACTACCCATTTTGTAGTATGGAGACGAAAACTGAACTGAATAATCCAAGTCCTTACTAGTGATGTATGGAGCCATGAAATAACCTTTGCACTTCTGTTACTTGCATTTCTTGATGTAAATCACAGTAATCTGTTTAAGCCCCATTCAAACAATGCCCAACCAAGTTCTACATTGCCTAGTATGCCTCATTTGTATTCCCAAGGATTAGGACTTGACACTTACTTTGAATTGAATCTCTTGCTTATCAGACCATGACACTAGTTTGTCCATATCTGCCTGAAGTCCAGTGGTATCCTCATATTAGTCAACCTATTTTTAGCATCAAATTCATATTCATATTTTTATTTCCATGCATAGTTTACAATGTGTAACTACAATATTGACTTGCTAAGTGCAAAGACAGCCACTATCATGCCGAGGCATTTTGGGCCGACTAAACATAATGCTTTACAAACTACTTAATACTAGAGACACGTGTCATAGTTGGTTTGAATTGAAAATTTTTTTCAACAGAGGTAGTAGTGGTTTAGCAGTAATTAAATTAACAAGTACATATGTAGTTGAATAACAAGTTAAAATATTATATTTTAGCACATTATACATAAATAGATTGAGACCATTTGAGTTTTGAAATAATCATATAAAGTTTAGCAATTTTTTAGTTGGTGGTGGCAATAATATATAGTGTTTGTGTTAGTTTTGGGAGATGAGGTGATTTCTAAGTAGGGCCTTGAATTAGTGTGCAGGCAGGGGCCTTTTGTATTTTTAGGCAATGAATTCCAGATCTTAGGGCCCTTTTTATGCATTACATTTTTTTTGCATAGGGAGAGATGAACACGACGGATATCAGTGTGTTTTGTGTCTTGTGTTATATAAGTGCATTCTATTGTAGTGCTCAAGGAGGAGTTTGAGAGGAGGGTTTATATTGGAGAGTAATGTTCTGTGTATGTAGTAGGCACAGTAGTATAAGTGGATATTTTGTATGTTAAGAAGGTTCAAGCTCTTAAATAGTGGTGGGGTGTGTTGCCTGGTGCAGGAGTTTGTAATTGTTCTCACAGCAGCTTTCTGTTGTATAATTAAAGGTTTAAGGTGATTTGCTGTGGCTGAACCCCATGCACAAATACCATAGGTGAGGTAAGGGTACCTATCTTAGACTTTTTTTTTTTTTTTTTTTTTTTTTTTTTTTTTTTTTTTTTTTTTTTTTTTTTTTTTTTTTATAAATATGCTGCTTGTGGGTCTGAAATTTAAGGCAGCTGTCAATGTGAGGCCCTAGAAATTTTCTCAGTGTATCTTGAAATGGGGGAACCATTTATGGTTTTATTCCTTCATCAAGGTCATTAATGTAAATTATGAACAATAAGCCTAAAACTGATCCCTGTGGAATGCCACCTGTGACTGGTCCTCATTCTGATTTCACCCCATTTATGCAAACTGCTTTCTGTTTGTCAGCCATGCAAGTACTTTTTCCCCTTTATCATGAGTTGCTACTTTTTTTCAAATCTTGTTTGGTACTCTTATCAAAAGCTGTACTAAAGTCCAAGTAAGCATCATTCTTCATTGTGGTCCACTGCCTCAAATGCTGTACTGAAGGACAATAAATTTGTCAGGCAGGAATGGCCTCCTGTGAATAAGTATTGACTCAAATTATGCTCGAGGTGGCTTATATCAGCAATAGTTGATTCTAACAATTTGCTCACTATTGACATCAGGCTTATTTGGTAGTAATTTGATGGAATTGATTTATCTCCTGATTTAAAGATAGAATTAGTATATTAGCCATCTTTCACATCTTGAGCACAGCATCGGTTTGGATTGATACATTAAAAAGGCTTGTTAGTACCCACTTGCACTTGACATCAGTTTGTCGGGGCTTGGGGACTTGTGTTAATTTGTCTGCTTGTTTGATAATCATGCCCCCTATGACTGTTGTATTACTTTGCTATAGGCCCTGTATAATTATTAATTGCTGTGATGGCATTTGTTTTGTATAAAGACTGACAGGAAATACGTAACTGTCGAAAAGAACACATTTCCTGCCCATTATCAGTAAGCTGACCAGGCCTATTTCTGTGGGTCTATTTCTTTCCCCCTGGTCTTTGCCCTTTATACCCGAGAGAATTCTTTTGGATTAATCTTTGTTTCATTAGCTACTTCAATTTCATATTTGCATTTAACATTTCTAATAACCCCTAATATGAACATGTTGGTCAGTAAGATTACTCTCCTCCCTTTTGATGCACCTATAAATTCCTCTTCTAATACTTCAGTCTAATACACAATACACTTTAGTTGCCTATTTATTCATTTGGGATAGTTATTATTTTTCCTTATTTCTTTGGAGATGCATGTACAGTGGAACCTCAAAAATCGAACTGCTCCCAACACAACCAATTATGTAAGTGTATTTTTGTAAGTGCTTTTATAAGTGTATTTTTGAGGGTCTGAAATGGACTAACCTAATTTACATTATTCCTCATGGGAATAAATTCATTCGGTAAAGGCACTCTAACAGCCTTCTGGACCAAAGAAAGTTCGATATTTGAGGTTCCACTGTATTGTACTTTGGCCATCTTTGTACATTAACCCCTTCAGGGTCCAAGGCCCAAATCTGAAGTGGTGCCCCAGTGTCCAAGAATTTAAAAAAAAAAAAATTTGTTATTTTTTCTTATGAAATGGTAGAGAAGCTTTTTGTGAAGGTAATAAAACAAAAAGTACGAAATTTGATGGAAAATTGATGAAATTATGCTCGCGAATTTTGATGTGTCAGCGATATTTACGAATCGGCGATTTTGCCGACTTTGACTCCCATTTTAGGCCAATTACATTATTCCAGTCAACCAAATTCTTAGCTATTTCACTAGTATTACTTCTATCGATTGAGCACAAGAAATCGCCAAGTCAACTGTTTCAACTACAAATTAAAGTGATCGGAAATTGTTAATTTGGCCAATTTAACACAAAGTTCAAAATATTCCAATTTCAAAATAGGGTCCAGAATAAACAATGTAGGTATTCCTGGAACTAAATGAACATTTCCTCTGTTCATTAGTTACGTTTTGAGGCTTTACAAATAAATTCCTTTGATTCTTTTATTCACATAATGAATTTTTATTCGCACCAAAAAATAGAAGATTTACTGTTATGCATTACTGTAATAATTGTATAAATATCATCACCATATTTGTGAATGCATATTAGACCCACCAGCTGGCGTGTATTAGACGTGTGAGGTCGTTTGTTTACTCTTGAATATCGGCAAAAATTTAACATTCTGCTACTTTGAGCTCAGTTTCAAGCCATTTCCAGTGCTAAAACCAATCAAAATCATCTCTATTTCTGTAATATGTCTTCCATTCTATCAAATGAGACCAAGAAATCGCAAATACAACTATAAAAAACATACGAAAAAACACTGCAAAGTCGCTGTTTTAATTGAAAAATCATGATTTCAGTTTTTTTCTCTCATTATACACAGTGTGCTGCAGGATGTGTTTTATGTGGTGCACACATACCACATAGATGTATTCTCTCATATCTAGGCCCAAATGTACCACTCAGTTTATCAGAGTGAGCTGAGCTCATGACGTAGATCTACGGTTTGGACCCTGAACGTAAAGCCGTAGATTAAGGGACGGACCCTGAAAGGGTTAAGAAATATCAGTCGTTGCTGTTGCTTAGTTATTGCAAGTAAGATCCTCATCAATAGAATTATTAGCAGGATATTTTCAGATAATTATTTATACATTATCCCTTTATTCCTGTCGCACTTCACTATTCCTACACACTTCACTTTACCCCTTTCCCCTTGTATGCTATTCCTTTCCCCAGAGGGCATATTCAGTGCCCTCAATTGAGAGCTCTGGACCTTCATTCTCCTGTAAAACATAGAATAAGGGAAGACATGTTTGAAGTGTGTAAGGTTTAGAAGGGATGTATGAAAGTACTGGTTCAGAAATAGTTGTCATTGAGTGAACGGTCTGCCTAGTAGGGTCATTGAAGCTAAAATCTTGGGTAGTTAAAGTATAACCTCTGGATTCCAATTACTTGTACTACTTGTTATAAATCCCAGTAATGTTAGCCTTATTACATAGTCACTACTGCCTGTACTTCAGGTTCCTGCTTACCTTAACACCTAAGTCCTTTTCACATTTTGTGTGGTCAAGTTCTCTAAGTGTTAGGGTTACGTATTTACATTCCCAAGCTTTAGGACTTTGTGTTTATCTATATTGAACTGTATCTTCCACTTTACTGACCAGAGCATGAGCTTGTCGAAACCCTCCAGAAGTACAGTGTGACATCTTCCACTGCATCTGTTATTCTGCCTATTTTTGTGTCATCAATGTGTTTGCTGATATCACTTATTCCCTTGTCAGGGTCATTACTGAAAATTATGAACAGCACTGGGCCTAAAACTGATCCTTGTGGGATGTCACTTGGTACTGATCCCCACTCAGATTTCACCCCATTTATGCTCTCTTGATTCCTATTGGTCAGCCAGCCCTTGATACATGACAGGACTTTTCCCCTCAACCATGAGCTGTCACTTTGCCTTGTGGTGGTGGTCTATCAAAGCTTTACTGAAATCCAAATAAACAGTGTATTCTTATCACTATCAACTGCTTCAAATGCTAAATTTATTGAAGAAAGTTGATCTGGCAGGAGCAGCCCATAAATCCATGTTGAGTGTCATAAATCAAATTATGCTTATCAATATGGCTTCTTATATGTAATATCAAATATAATCGACTAATTTGCCTACATCCTCATCCTTATATCCGACATAGACAAGGATGTCAGCCACAGCACCGTGTCTTCCTTTGCAGATGACACCCGAATCTGCATGACAGTGTCTTCCATTGCAGACACTGCAAGGCTCCAGGCAGACATCAACCAAATCTTTCAGTGGGCTGCAGAAAACAATATGAAGTTCAACGATGAGAAATTTCAATTACTCAGATATGGTAAACATGAGGAAATTAAATCTTCATCAGAGTACAAAACAAATTCTGGCCACAAAATAGAGCGAAACACCAACGTCAAAGACCTGGGAGTGATCATGTCGGAGGATCTCACCTTCAAGGACCATAACATTGTATCAATCGCATCTGCTAGAAAAATGACAGGATGGATAATGAGAACCTTCAAAACTAGGGAGGCCAAGCCCATGATGACACTCTTCAGGTCACTTGTTCTATCTAGGCTGGAATATTGCTGCACACTAACAGCACCTTTCAAGGCAGGTGAAATTGCCGACCTAGAAAATGTACAGAGAACTTTCACGGCGCGCATAACGGAGATAAAACACCTCAATTATTGGGAGCGCTTGAGGTTCCTAAACCTGTATTCCCTGGAACGCAGGAGGGAAAGATACGTGATTATATACACCTGGAAAATCCTAGAGGGACTAGTACCGAACTTGCACACGAAAATCACTCACTACGAAAGCAAAAGACTTGGCAGACGATGCACCATCCCCCCAATGAAAAGCAGGGGTGTCACTAGCACGTTAAGAGACCATACAATAAGTGTCAGGGGCCCGAGACTGTTCAACTGCCTCCCAGCATACATAAGGGGGATTACCAACAGACCCCTGGCAGTCTTCAAGCTGGCACTGGACAAGCACCTAAAGTCAGTTCCGGATCAGCCGGGCTGTGGCTCGTACGTTGGTTTGCGTGCAGCCAGCAGCAACAGCCTGGTTGATCAGGCTCTGATCCACCAGGAGGCCTGGTCTCAGACCGGGCCGCGGGGGCGTTGACCCCCGGAACTCTCTCCAGGTAAACTCCAGGTAAGCAATTGGGGCAGGCTTATTGGGTGGTAATTTGACGATATTGACTTATCCCCTGCTTTAAAAATAGGAATTACATTAGCCCCCCTCATTTACTACACCAGCCTGAAGAGATGTACGTATTAAAAAAGCTAGTTAATTGTTCACAAAGTTCCATTTTGTTCTAATAACCCTTGAAACAAGTTCATTGGGGCCTTGCTTTAATCAGTCAGCCTGTTTGATTACCATATACCTAGTTACTATATTTCGTACAAATTTTTCTTCATGCCTGCTGTGTTGGCATTTTCCCCACAGTTCCTCTCGCTAGGGAAGGAAGGGGGACTTGACCTCACGGGGGTCACCTTGATCACAGCCCCCCTGTCAAGTGAGGGGGTTGTTTAACGGGCTCCCTCACCTCCGGAGAAGTCGTTAAATGCCAGTATAGGTTTTGACATAGGAGTCGTCAATGACTGTCAAGTGATGAGACCTTGGTCCATCAGCTCTAAGGCCTTCTATTTTATGAATGTCGTAGTGACTGACATTTTCACATGTCAGGAGCACAAGATTAGCACGCTCTGCCATTTTTGGCAACCTAGCCTAGGGTCTGGCCCAGGTTCCAGGCATTGTTTGAAACCCTGGGGTGTCAGTCTTCCTCAAACCAGACACCATGCAAGGTGTGTACTCTCCAGCGAGGGGCGAACATGACACTAAGGTCGACCTGTAACTTTAACAGCGCTTCAACGCCTAGTTAAGAACAACAGTGGGAGTACTGGAGACTCGTTTGAGTAATTTGTAGATCTGTGGACCTAATCCAAAATTCAGTCAAGTGAACCTGACCTCATTTGGGTCTTGAGAGGAAATACAATAATTATTAAAAATCGAGTACATTTCATTATCATTGCCAGTAAGATGTCAAGAGTTGGTTTTAAGTGCACTTAACTTTTGCTCTATACTTGGAAAAAAATTCCAAATTAGTTTTTGAATCCATAGTTCTATTTCACTTCTCAGGCATACCGTGGTGATTTTTTTTTTTCACTGGCCTTTCTCGCTGTTCTCCTCCCTGGGGGGGGGGGAGGAGCAATGTAACCCCAGTATTGAGAAGGGCATGAATGTTCTTTGAACAGAGAGCAGTGTTAAGAAAACTGTCATATTGATAACTCTTCTCGTTACCCCAGTCCACACATGATAGGGTTTCCCAAAGATCATCGTAATTGCTAAACGAAGATCTGGTGCCTTTACTGAATTTTTTACTTGTGTACTTCCGCTGTTCTTACTGAATCTGGTAATAGTATTTACACAGCTTTTGTGGTAAATGCTAGTATTTCACTGTATGAAGTTCTTATCAAGGTTTTGCATACATTATGTACAAAAAAATATAATGGTTTTAAGGGTGCACATGTTATTGGGCACATAAGTACTTTAATAATGTTCTAACCTAGATATGATTTCGGTGGTTACCGTGCCAGTGGCCTGGTCCTAGACCAGGCCTTCTGGTTGCTGGCTTGATTAACTGGGCTGTTGGTGCAAGCTGCACAATCCAGTGTATGCATCACAGCCCAATTGATCAGGTACTGACTTATCAGGTTTCTTCTTAAAGAGAGCATGTTTCTTTTTGAAGAGAGAAGATGTTTATTGGTTGTCAGTTTCCCATACGTACAAAGAGAACGGGTGTTGGTCCCCTTACACTTATTATTCTGAAAGTTTCTAGGATAACCCATCAAAGCTAAACAATGTGAACTCTGTTTTAATATGTCGAAAGTTTTCTGTTAAATAGATTAACGAAGGGCTTTTATGATTAAAGAACATTATTAACAAAATGGGGTTAACTTAAAAGCTACGTCTTCGTTAATATTTAACTTGGTATTTGCAAGTTAGCAACACTGATACCCCACGTTGCATACCTGGATACCTTACCTGGAGGTTATTCCGGGGATCGACGCCCCTGCAGCCCGGTCCATGACCAGGCCTCCCGATGGATCAGGGCCTGATCAACTAGGCTGTTGCTGCTGGCCGCACGCAGTCCAACGTACGAGCCACAGCCCGGCTGATCCGGCACTGACTAGGTATCTGTCCATCTCTCTTGAAGGCAGCCAGGGGTTTATTGGCAATTCCCCTAATGCTTGATGGGAGGCTGTTGAACAGTCTTGGGCCCCGGACACTTATGGTGTTTTCCCTTAGTGTACCAATGGCGCCCCTGGCTTTTTATTGGGGATATTTTGCATCGCCTGCCCAGTCTTTTACTTTCATCGGGAGTGATTTCTGTGTGCAGATTTGGGACCATTCCTTCCAAGATTTTCCAAGTGTAGATTATGATACATCTCTCCCTCCTGCATTCCAACAAGTACAAGTAAAGTGCTTCCAAGCGTTCCCAGTAGTTAAGGTGCTTGACAGAACTTATACGTGCAGTAAAGGATCTCTGTACACTCTAGATCTGCGATTTCACCTGTTTTGAATGGAGATGTTAATGTACAGCAGTATTCCAGCCTAGAGAGAACAAGTGATTTGAAAAGGATCATTGGCTTGGCATCTCGTTTTGAACGTTCTCATTATCCATCCTATCATTTTCTTTGCACGTGCGATCGTGGCACTGTTGTGATCCTTGAAAGTGAGATCCTCAGACATTACTACTACCAGGTCCCTTACATTATTTTTCCACTATTGTATGGCCAGTCTGTAGTATACTCTGTTCTAGTTATTATCTCCTCCAGTTTTCCATAACGGAGTAGTTGGAATTTGTCCTCATTGAACATCATATTGTTTACCGTTGCCCACTGGAAAACTTTGTTTATATCTTCTTGGAGGCTAACCTCGTCCTCAGCAGATGACAGCCTCATGCAGATCCTAGTATCATCCGCAAAGGATGATACGGTGCTGTGATGTATATCTCTGTCTGTCTGATATGAGGATAAGGAATAAGATGGGGGTGAGTACTGTGCCTTGTGGAACAGAGCTCTTCACTATGGCAGCCTCCGATTTAACTGTTGACCACTACTGTGTTCGATTTGTTAGGAAGTTGAAGATCCATCTCCCCACTTTCCCAGTTATTCCTTTAGCACGTATTTTATGGGCTATTACACCATGATCGCATTTGTCAAATGCTTTTTGCAAAGTCTGTGTATATTACATCTGCATTCTGATTTTCTTCCAGTGCATCCAAGGCCATATCATAGTGATCCAGTAGTTGTGAGAGGCAGGAGCGACCTGCCCTGAACCCACGTTGCCCTGGATTGTGCAGATTTTGGGAATCCAGGTGATTTGCAATCCTGCTTCTTAGCGCACTTTCAAAGATTTTTATGATGTGGGACGTCAGAGCTATTGGTCTATAGTTCTTGGGTAATGCTTTGCTGCCACCTTTGTGGAGTGGGGCTATATCCATTGTTTTAAGTGACTGGAATTTCACCCATGTCCAAGCTCCTCCTCCATAGTGTACTTAGGGCACGCGAGAGGGGTTTCTTGCAGTTCTTAATGAAAACAGAGTTCCATGAGTCTGGGCCCGGGGCTGAGTACATGGGCATGTTATCAATGGCTTTTTCAAAGTGTATCGGAGTTAGGGTAATGTCGGAAATCTGGCATACATTTATGGAGTTTTGAGGCTCACTCATGAAGAAATCATTTGGGTCGTTGATCCTCAGACCGATTAGTGGCTCACTAAACAGAGTCGTACTGGGATTTCAATATTTCACTCATTTCCTTGTCATCTGTGTAAGTCCCATCCTGTCTGAGTAAGGGCCCGATACTAGATGTGGTATTTGCCTTGTTTTTGGCATATGAAAAGAAATATTTTGAATTTCTTTCGATTTCACTAATAGCTTTAAGCTGCTCCTGGTTCCTGTAAGAGTCATTTAACAGGTTTCGTTTAGGACATGGTTTACCTGGGGGATAATTAAGATTACTCTTATCTACAATTTAGTTCACTCGCTGCACATATATATCCTTGTCACTCACTATATTACTTATAGATAGATCAATATTTATTTCCATTTGTGTCGACATCCGGCAATAATTCACTAGTGCTGGTCAAGTCTATTTCCCACGGTAACCGTTCTTCCACCGGCACTCTCCATGTGACACTATAATCCATATTTTCCTATTTAGTCTTCACTGATATTCCTTTTTTGTTTGTTCAAAGGAGTATATGCACTTTATGGTTGCACACGCTTATTTCCCGCATTCTGTTCCCTCTGCTACTATCAAGACACGCAGTTTTTGACTGAGCACTACTGCGCGCGACTGTCCCTGGGACAGTACCGCCATTATATTTTGAAAGTGTACTGTATAAGAATGCGCAGTTATTGGGAGTAGCATACACACTTGTAAACCAGCTGCTACGCTACCGTGGCCTGACGGTTGCCAAATGTAACCAAGTTTACATGTCTGTACTAAAAAACCGCAGCATGCCTGCGGCTGCTGTCTCCTCCCACTATAGGATCCTCCCCTTTCGGGGTAATCACACACTGGTGATTTTTCTCAGAATAAACAAAAATCCCATCAATAAATGTTTAGGTACAACAGAAATAGGTATTTAATAGAGCATCCAGGCTGTGATGGATGTGGAGCACTGGGCCACCAGCAGCAATAGCCTGATTGATCAGGCAACCACCAGACAAGCCTGTCCCCCTTGCTGGACTCGGGGAATAGAAACTCTCGGAACTCATCAAAGGTATGACAATTGTACCTATGTGTATTTGTACCTAAATAAACTTAGCAGCAGCCCAGCCAGTTGTTTAATATGACCAAGCAGCTCTGCTTTATTCTTGGGTTGCCACTTACTTGCAGTCTTGTCCCAGCTTTTCCTTGGCATACCAGTCAAAAGTGACACCGTAGGAAGTCCCCAAGAGCATTAAAATTTTTAAATATTATAAGTATTCATTAGTTTTATTGATTAATAATGAATATGACCTATAACTTAACATTATCCATTTATCTAGTAGCTAGGGAGACATAACTATCCCACTAACACATTTATTGCAACTAAGATTTGCTCAGGCCAATACAAACATTACAGTGCTTGGAGAGAGGACATAAATGGAGCAAGGTAAGGTGTCCAGGAGGTGGGTGGTGGTTAGTCGTAGTAGTGGGCGAGCCAGGTAGTAGGTACCCGGTGGAGTGGGTTTATTACAAAGTGGCTACCGTAGGTCAGTGGCCGGCTGGAAGGCTCAGCAGTATTTTGCTAACCGCAACTCTTGTTGAAGCTGCTTGTTATTTACCGGAGGCAACACATACATATACGATAGCTGCAGTAGTTTGTAATGTCACCTGTTCGTCAGCTTATGGGGTCTTAAGCCTTAACAAGTCTTAAGAAAATTAATTAGGTTTAATTTTCGTAGACTAATTAATGCTACCGAGGTGATAATCAGTAAAGGTGTAATGCAAAAAACTAAGCAAGCTGTTGGTAGTTACTTGGGTTAGTGCATCTTAGCGGTAGTACTGAAGGACCTAGATTCAGTAGTGGACAAGATGGGAGGTGTGGGCTAAGCGCAGCTCCTAACACCTTGTATTGCTAAATGTACTCGCCTTGTATGTGGTTGCAGGAGCAGAGTTGAGCTGGCTCTACTGGCCACTACTGGGTTCCCCCTCCTGTCTCCGAGAGCCGTATTGTACCTTACAAGGCTATGCTTGGATCCTGCCTTTACCACCCCACTGTCCAGGTCATTCCAAGTCCTGATCACCCCACTGAGTTTTCTCTGTATTACTACTGAAGACACCACTCGTGGCAAAACGTTTCATCTAATAAATGACCTGAACTGTTCATCTTATTCCACATTAACAGTCTGGTTGATCAGGCCATTCTCTGGGAGACCTGGGCCGCGAGGACAATTTTTTTGTGTGTGAAATCCGAGAAAGATATTCCTGTATCCCACAAGCCTAGCATCCTTTACTTCAATATGCGCGAAAGGGATAGTGAAGGGCGGTCAAAAAATATTGCCGCAAAATAAGGGGGAGGGGGGGGGATGATCGCGCGCGCGCGAGAAGGTTGGAGAAAACGCATGTGTTGATGACGAGCGAGTCATTCATCAACCTGACGGTTTTCTGAACCGTTTATGTACAGTTCTTGTCAGACACAGCAACATCTAAGGATCTTAATACAGGGAATTTTACTCTTGACCAAATTGTAGGCATGACCTACTCCCCTTGTAAATCTGTCCATGGTGACGCCGCCTCCAACTGCTTTGCCTCGCCTGTCTCCATTATATAAGCCCCTTCACGTATGAGTTTTACTTTCATCAAGAATGATGGACTGAACACTTAAGACTCCAGGCTGAGGGACTTATTCATCTCGTTCATTCTAATCTTCCACAATTTCTCTATCTTGAGCTGAGGAAACCACTGGCTGGTGGAACGTTTCTACAGTAAAGATATCAGTGTTGCACAAGTCTTATTCATTAACTTGTTGGTTTTTTGAACCATCTCTATAGCTAATGGGTTTTCCATTACCCGACATATCTAACCTGTTGTCACCAACCCCTAAGGACTAAGGGAAAACACCATAAGTGTCCGGGGCCCAAAACTGTTCAACAGCCTCCCATCAAGCATTAGGGGAATTGCCAATAAACCCCTGGCTGCCTTCAAGAGAGAGCTGGACAGATACCTAAAGTCAGTGCCGGATCAGCCGGGCTGTGGCTCGTACGTTGGACTGCGTGCGGCCAGCAGTAACAGCCTAGTTGATCAGGCCCTGATCCATCGGGAGGCCTGGTCATGGACCGGGCCGCGGGGGCGTTGATCCCCGGAATAACCTCCAGGTAACCCCAGCGAAACATTCTCGCACCTTAAAGGAGTTAAGGGTACCTTTATCCTCTTTGACCACTGTAGTATATTTATCCTGCACTACAGAGAAGCTATTTTCCACCTCCAAGTATATCTTTGGATATAGTGTAGGTGATATTGGGAGAGGGAAAATCAAACATTTTTCCCGGCAGCACTGCCAGACCCAAGACTACTGTGCTGAAAGCCCCAAGAGGTTCACTACGATCCGTATATTACCAGAGGTCTCCAGAGAAGATAAGTTACTGCTTTTTAACCAAACCATTGTACAAGTTAATTTATGAAGACCTTACAGGATATGGTGAACAATGTGTTTGGTTGAGGCCAGTGTAACTTTTCCTACCACATTCCCCTTCCTCAAAAGGCTGTTGTTGCTGGCGGCCTGTTGGCCTACATATCCACCACAGCCTAGTCGATAATTGTCCGGCTTCCTCTTGAAGACATCTACACTTGTTCCAGCAGTTTCTGATATCGGGGGGAGGGGGGACCTCCCGGGGTCACCGGCCCCCTTGGCCCCAATGGTTAATTCCTTACACAATACACAAATAACCCGCACATAGAAGAGAGGAGCTTACCACGCCAGTATCAAATGGCTCAGTTTATATTGTGTGCATGCAGCACAACCAGGCAGTGGGTGGTGGTGGTTACGAAATTCTGTGCGGAGGTTGTAGCAAAATATTTAGGCAACTTGAACCATTCATGCGATCGTACACGAACAAACAACCCGAACATTACTTGAAAACGCATACCTCCAGAATAAAAACTCGTATCATTCCAAGATATTTTCTGCAGCACAGTCATAGAGGTATTAAAAAAAACTAGGGTGGTGAAGGGTGTTTAGAGACGGATTACTTTGTTTTGTACTGTCACTTTCCGGTAACCTCTAGTGAATTGATAATACCACTGATTGACAAAACTTCTTCAGAATAAAGATACCTAGGTGTTGCACATGTCTTACTCATCAAAGTAAACTCTCCTAAGCCACATACCACTCAGGATACTAATACCACTAGCTACTCCCTTCTCCCTCATCGTTCCTGCTGGCGATTGACAAGTTTCTCCTCTACTTATGTAACATGTTAACCCCATGTACGATTCATTGATTTACATTTTAGCCTGTAGCACAGGCGAAACGTTATCTAAATAGTTTAAAGTTTTTGAAACGTGTGTATTTACTTACAGGGTTTTGTTGAAAAACCTTAGCACTGCATCTAGCTCATTGCATTTAGGTAGACACGTACCTTGTGAAGTGTGACGAGACCGATGCGAATTCATTGTCTGGCTTAAACCCAAAGAACCTTTACTCTTCTTTCATGAGCTCTGTTTCTTCAGATAGACTAGGGATAAAACTTTTTTCGCATGAGGTTTCCATTCTTTATTCATATACAAAGCTTTAATGTTTTACAACACTGAAGCGGCTTGGAGAAATATTTTTTCTAGTTCTGTGCTGTAAACATTGCTCTTTAACTAAACCACAGAATTATCTTCGAACATGGCAATGACGTGTGGCGTGGGATCTCTCTAGTTTTGGGAGGTGTAATTCCAGAGGCGTGAAGGCAGGCTGACAAGGCGAGTAAGTCACGTCTCGCAACTTTTACAAAGGCAACTCGCGGAACGGACAGAATTCGAACTCGTGGCAAGTTCTAAAATTAGCATGCCAATGCTCAAAAACTAGTACTGGCCTGCTAGTTTTAGGACTGGCTTATGGATTCGAATCTGTTCTTTCCGCATGTTCAGAATCATGGTAATAAGATTTCGTGAGTCTTAGAAGGGTGTTTAGGTCTACCTGGAGGATGTTCTGGGGGTGAACGCCCCCCGCAGCCCAGTTCATGACCTGGCCTCATGGCGGGATCAGGGCCTGATAAACCAGATTGTTACTTCCGGCCGCACGCAATCTAACGTACGGACCACATCCCAGCAAAGTTAGGTACTGACTGTAGGTAATCCCCGTTATGTATGCTGGGAGGTAGCTAAACAGTCTTGGACCTCTGACATTTATTGTGTTATCTTTGTGTGCTCAAGGCACCCCTGCTTTGGGGGATGTTGCACCGCCTGCCGAATCTTGCTTTCGTAAGGAGTGATTCCCGTGTGTTAGCGACTACTCCCACTAGGATTTTCCGGGTGTAACTTATGATGCATCTTTCTCGCTTGTGTTCCAAGGAGTAGAGGTCAAAGGACTTCAAACGTTCCCGGTAATTGAGTGTGTTTAATTGTATTTTATAAAATGTGCCGTTATTGGTCTATGTATATTCTGCAGATCTCCAATTTCGCCTGGCTGTCTTCAGGTATAGGAAGTAAGGGCGAGGCCATCCAGCTTAATTCTCCTGTGTAAAATTTAATGTAGGATTTTAACTGTGGCTTGGGAAAAAAGTAGGCAGAGACCATAAGAGGAAACTAGATAGGTTCAGTGCAGGGAGTCAGTCCTTGCGGCCATAGCTTGCTTCCGGTCTGCGGTCGGTGCTTGCTTGCGGTCAGAGCCTCCTTCCGGTCTGCGGTTGGTGCTTGTTTGTGGCCAGAGCTTGCTTCCGGTCGGTGGCCGGTGCTTTACTTGCGGTTGGTGCCTGCTAGTCTGCCGGTCGGTGCTTTAGTTAGTCCATCAGTTGATGCCTGTCTGTCAGGCGGTCGGTGCTTGCTTGAGTTTCTGGTATTTACATGCTTCCGGTGGTCATTGTTTGCTTCCTGCCTCTGGTAAGCTAATATCTAAATCTGTGCCGGATTTCTGGATGATCTACCTCATGCCTTTGATAACCTGAGTTTCTCGAGTTTTCCTACTGCAGCTCTGCCGTGGGCCAGGCATGTCTGTTGCGTGCCCGGTCAACCAGGCTGTTGTTGCTCTGGCCCACATATCCCTTACAGCCTGGTTGATCCGGCACTTGTGTGTGCCTTGTCGATTTTACCCTTGAAGACTTTTTGTTTCCCCTTCAAGAGAGGTTCCTTGATGCTGGTGAGGGGCTCTTGATCTAGGGAATTGGATCTGTGCTCCAGTTCCCTGAATTGAGCCTGAATACCTTCTGTTCCACAAGACACAGTACTCGCCCCTATCCTGTTCCTCATCCTCATATCAAACAGACAAAGATGTAAACCATAGCACCGTTTCATCCTTGGCAGATGATACTAGGATTTGCACTAGTCATCCATTGAGGACACGGCAAATCTCCAAGAAGATATAAACCAAGTTTTCCAATGGGCAACGGAGAACAATATGATGTTCAATGAAAACAAATTTCAATTCCATTATGGAAAACTGGAAGAAATAGTTAGAACCGAGTATACTACAATCTCTAGTCACAGTAGAGTGGAAAAGTGATGTGAAGGACCTGGTAGTAGTAATGTCTGAGGATCTCGCATTCAAGGATCACAACAGTGCCACTATCACATCTGCTAGGAAACTGATAGGATGGACAATAGAACATTCAAGACAAGAGATGCCAAGCCAATGATAATACTTTTTAAATCATTTATTCTCTCTAGGCGGGAATACTGCTGTACATTAACATCTCCATTCAAGGCAGGTGAAATTGCAGATCTAGAGAATGTGCAGAGAACTTTTACTGCACGTATAAGTTCCATCAAACACCTTAACTACTGGGAGCGCTTGGAAGCACTTCACTTGTACTCACTGGAGCGCAGGCGAGAGAGATATCATAATCTACACCTGGAAGATCCTGGAGGGACTGGTTCCTAATCTGCACACAGAAATCACTCCCTACGAAGGCAAAAGACTGGCAGGCGATGCTTCATACCCCAAGTGAAAAGTAGGGGAGCCATTAGTATACTAAGAAAAAACACAAGTGTCCGGGGCCAAAGACTGTTCAACAGCCTCCCACCAGCCATAAGGGGAATTACCAATACACTCCTGGTTGTCTTCAAGAGGAAGCTGGACAGATACCTAAAGTCAGTGACGGATCAGTCGGGCTGTGGTTCGTACGTTGCACTACGTGCGGCCAGCAGTAACAGCCTCTTTGATCAGGCCCTGATCCACCGGGAGTCCTGGTCATGGGCCGGGCCGCGGGGACGTTGATCCCCGGAATACCCTGCAGGTAGACCCCAGGTAGGATCCTCCCACATGCGCTGTATAATCCTACGGGTTTAGCTCTCCCCCGTGATTATAAATCTAGACGTTCCTGCAGTTTGATATTTTGTCAGGATATTAAATAGTTGAAACAATTTTCTCAGTGATCGCAGCACTTCTGCTTTTCAATTTATTTTACATTTTCTTCCAGAAGGCCTGGTCACAGACCGGGCCGCGGGGGCGTTGACCCCCGGAACTCTCTCCAGGTAAACTCCAGGTAAACATCTTACTCCAATATGTTATGGTAGAATGTCGATTTGGCACTATATCGTTAAGTACCTTCCACGTATATATACATCATATATACATCCTCAGTGAGTGCATATTTAGAATATTGAGGCCTCCCCGTTAATTTAAATTTTATTAGCTCTATGCGGGCCATAAATATCTGTTCCAGCTTTTTCTTTTCCTTTTGTTAAAATTTTTAATCCGTCTCGGTTACGAGTTGCTCCCTGCTGTCAGGCATAGGTTAATCGCCTGGATCTTTCTGTTCTCACAACTAGTTTACGGTCGGATTTCTGTGGTCTGTAAAAGTTAGGGGTTAAATAGTAGTTCATAGGCAGTCATTTCTAACTATTAATTACCTCGTTTGGGATTGTTGAGGGATTTCAGAGTAGCTTTGATGTACCAAACCATCTCATAACGAACAAAAGGCTGTAGAACATCAGTATTCTATTAGTCTCTTGATAAGATTTGCTTAAGATCTCGTTTGTTTAGTTCAGTACACATTTATGAATAGTGTTGGATTACATGCTGACAACAGGCTGGTTGATCAGGCCCTGGTCCATCGGAAGGTCTGTTCAAGGACTGGGCCACGGGGGCGTTGACACTCAGAACGACCTCCAAGTTGTTTGGACACGTGCAGTTATGTGGCATTTTAGTGTGGCAACGTTTCGCTGCTATTGTTGCTGCTGATGCAGCAACAGTAAACCTACTTTCACCTCACGTGGTACTTGTGTATAACCTGTCCTTGTATTGCTTGTAACTGCTTGTTAAAGCTCCTGGAGAGTGAAACGTAACAGCAGAATATCACAAGAGTTGCACTTGCCTCCTTTTTCCTAACATTGTCGGTAATTCGACCTCCAGGTAGACTCCTGCTTGCCAGTGACGAATAACAGAAGAGCATTGTGATGGGTCTACAGGGCATTTAAACTCATCTTCGCGCATAGTGAAACTGACCTATGTTGGCGAAGTTCAGTATCATGGCATTTATTATGGAAATGTTTGGCTTGCTGGGAGCTTTGTCAGTTCAGTTGTATTGATAAAGCTTACAGTTTAGAAAAATATTCTATTGAGCGAAATCATGATGGCGATTGTTAACAGAACTGCCGCACCTTCAGGATAGCTGCACTTTACTTATCAATCTGTTTGATACCATATTTGGTGCTGTTTTTGCTCGACTCCACCACCATTGTTTAATATGTGCACCAATAACGCGACTTTATTAGCGTTAAAGATATAAAATGGACCAGATATAAAGTACCAGCAGGCCTAATGTAGGTGCTCCTCAGTTTATGTATAAACATTTCTAATTCATCTTGTATATGTACGACGACTATTTGGCAACACTGAACATGGGTCAACGCAAGTAATAATGTTTTTGGTAAGCCCATAGAATGCACATTTCGGACTATTATACTGTCGGTACACTAATGTAGTGAAGCTGGGGTTGGTTACTTAAGCTTTCAGTGCCTAAAACAGTGTTCCTTATGTTGGCATAACCTGCATTTGTGTTGATTGGTTCCCTTGGGTGGGTCACGCGGCCCGGTGCACGTGCGTACACAATATTGATCCTAGTGCGTTCCTCCCACTCGCCTGTCCCTTCCCCTTCTGCACCTCCCTTGCCATCCCCCATTTGTCCCCCCCCCGTCCCAATCTGGACAATCCTCCCATTCCCTGTTGCCTGCCTGCCAGCGCCAGACAGCTGCACACAAAGACTTCCCGTCCACGTCTGCGCTGGGATGCTCCTACTTCCCTGTCCCCCTACTCCTTTGCCAAACGTGCCTGCTTTCACACTGTTCCTTTCCATATTCAGTGCACTCAGACAAATGGATTTAAGGTTGATGAATTTAGATTTAGGTGAACAAAGCAAGCATGATAATGAAAGGTATATATAGACAATATTTTTATTTTATTTTTTTTATTATCACACCGGCCGATTCCCACCAAGGCAGGGTGGCCCGAAAAAGAAAAACTTTCACCATCATTCACTCCATCACTGTCTTGCCAGAAGGGTGCTTTACACTACAGTTTTTAAACTGCAACATTAACACCCCTCCTTCAGAGTGCAGGCACTGTACTTCCCATCTCCAGGACTCAAGTCCGGCCTGCCGGTTTCCCTGAATCCCTTCATAAATGTTACTTTGCTCACACTCCAACAGCACGTCAAGTATTAAAAACCATTTGTCTCCATTCACTCCTATCAAACACGCTCACGCATGCCTGCTGGAAGTCCAAGCCCCTCGCACACAAAACCTCCTTTACCCCCTCCCTCCAACCCTTCCTAGGCCGACCCCTACCCCGCCTTCCTTCCACTACAGACTGATACACTCTTGAAGTCATTCTGTTTCGCTCCATTCTCTCTACATGTCCGAACCACCTCAACAACCCTTCCTCAGCCCTCTGGACAACAGTTTTGGTAATCCCGCACCTCCTCCTAACTTCCAAACTACGAATTCTCTGCATTATATTCACACCACACATTGCCCTCAGACATGACATCTCCACTGCCTCCAGCCTTCTCCTCGCTGCAACATTCATCACCCACGCTTCACACCCATATAAGAGCGTTGGTAAAACTATACTCTCATACATTCCCCTCTTTGCCTCCAAGGACAAAGTTATTTGTCTCCACAGACTCCTAAGTGCACCACTCACTCTTTTTCCCTCATCAATTCTATGATTCACCTCATCTTTCATAGACCCATCCGCTGACACGTCCACTCCCAAATATCTGAATACATTCACCTCCTCCATACTCTCTCCCTCCAATCTGATATTCAATCTTTCATCACCTAATCTTTTTGTTATCCTCATAACCTTACTCTTTCCTGTATTCACCTTTAATTTTCTTCTTTTGCACACCCTACCAAATTCATCCACCAATCTCTGCAACTTCTCTTCAGAATCTCCCAAGAGCACAGTGTCATCAGCAAAGAGCAGCTGTGACAACTCCCACTTTGTGTGTGATTCTTTGTCTTTTAACTCCACGCCTCTTGCCAAGACCCTCGCATTTACTTCTCTTACAACCCCATCTATAAATATATTAAACAACCACGGTGACATCACACATCCTTGTCTAAGGCCTACCTTTACTGGGAAAAAATTTCCTTCTTTCCTACATACTCTAACTTGAGCCTCACTATCCTCGTAAAAACTCTTCACTGCTTTCACTGACTATATTTAGAGGCGACTATGGTTTAGACAATATAGAAAGTCTCTAGTAAAACAGGCGAAATTTTTCCCCATCCAGTAGCTTCATCAGTCTAATACAAAGAATGGCGGAAGATGAGAGTTTGAGGTAACCAGTCCGTCAGCTTGGAGATGGTGTTCAGTCCATCAGTTTTGATACAGTACATTTTTATAACAGCAACAACTTGAAATCTTGATATAGGGAATTCATCAACGCTTGCCTAACCTATAGGCATGACCTATTTCTTCTAGACGCCACCTATTGCTTCACCTCACTTGTCTGCAGTATATAACCTGGAGGTTATTCCGGGGATCAACGCCCCTGTCCACGACCAGGCCTCCCGGTGGACCAGGGCATGATCAACCAGGCTGTTACTGCTGGCCGCATGCAGTCCAACGTGCGAACCACAGCCCGGCTGATCCGGCACTGACTTCAGGTATCTGTCCAGCTCTCCTGAAGGCAGCCAGGGGTTTATTGGTAATTCCCCTTATGCTTGGTGGGAGGTTGTTGAACAGTCTTGGGCCGCGGACACTTAAGGTGTTCTCTTAGTGTACCAATGGCGCCCCTACTTTTAATTGGGGGTATTTTGCATCACCTGCCCAGTCTCTTACTTTCGTAGGGAGTGATTTCTGTGTGCAGATTCGGGACCATTCCTTCTAGGATTTTCCAAGTGTAGATTATGATCTCTCTCTCTCTCCTGCGTTCCAACGAGTACAAGTCAAGTGCTTCCAAGCGTTCCCAGTAGTTCAGGTGCTTGACAGAACTTATATGTGCAGTAAAGGTTCTCTGGACACTCTAGATCTGCAATTTCACCTGCTTTGAACGGAGATGTTAATGTACAACAGTATTCCAGCCTAGAGGGGAGGTTCCTTGATGCTGGTAAGGGGCTCTTGATCTAGGGAATTGGATATGTGCTCCGGTTTCCTGAATTAAACCTGAATACCATCCGTCCCCCCACATGCACTGTATAATTCTATGGGTTTAGCGCTTCCCATGATTATAATTATAATAAAGCCTAACAAATCCCCAGGCCCTGATGAACTGTGTGCAAGGGTTCTACAGGAATGTAAAGAGGAGCTTGCAAACCTTTGGCTAATCTTTTCAACATATCACTACAAACTGGCATAGTGCCAGATAAGTGGAAAATGGCAAATGTGATACCTATTTTCAAAGCAGGTGACAGGTCGTCCTTAGCTTCGAACTATAGACCAATAAGCCTAACTTCCATAGTGGGAAAATTTATGGAATCAATAATTTCAGAGGCAATTCGTAGCCATCTTGAAAAGTGTAAATTGATCAACGAAGCTCAACATGGTTTTACAAAAGGGTATTCCTGACTTAGGAATTTATTAACTTTTTCACTGAGGAGGTATTTGAGGAGGTAGATCATGGTAATGAATATGATTGTGGAAAATTAAATTTACTTGGATGAATCTCATTAGATACACATGTGCCAGTAAATGGTAACAAAGATAATTATTCTTTATCAAGGTTACAGAGACAAGTAGGAATTTTAGGACACCTAGGTTGCAAAAAATGTCCCCCTTCGATACCTACCATGATCTCTCTCTCCACAAGTCACTCTGGACCTATATTAATTTCAAATGAAATATACATCACCAGGAATTCTGGTAAAAACATTAATATAAATATGTGGACTGTATATTAAATTTAAAATGTGAATACATATACATATGAAGGAGAATTTATTATAATAAGACTTGCCAATTAGTCTGGAGATTACGGCGTCATACCCCCCCTGCCTAAATATGAAGAAAATACTGACCAGAATCTCAACATAAATAGACATGACTTAGCTGGGGTTTCTGGAGCTGCCCTGTCCATCTTCTTAATGCTCATGTTATGGAGGACTGCAAATCCAACAATTTCGGCTCCTATTTGAGAGGTTTTAAGCCCAATATAACCCCTAGAGTGATGAAAATTTATGCACATTACATTAGTATGCCTGTGCCACATTCAAAACAATGGCGTCTCCTCCCTGCTCGTCAGCGCAAGCGCAGAGCATCCCTGCCGGTTCACTTCTTTAAAATACAGTGGACCCCCGGTTAACGATATTTTTTCACTGCAGAAGTATGTTCAGGTGCCAATACTGACCGAATTTGTTCCCATAAGGAATATTGTGAAGTAGATTAGTCCATTTCAGACCCCCAAACATACACGTACAAACGCACTTACATAAATACACTTACATAATTGGTCGCATTCGGAGGTGATCGTTATGCAGGGGTTCACTGTACACTTTAGAGCAATAGTAATGTATTAATCAGGTATATTATACAGCATAATTTTGGGAAATTATTTTCCACAATGATAGTGTATATGGACTTCAGTAAAGCTTTTGATAGTCCCACATCAGAGACTGTTGAGGAAAATCAAGGCACACGAAATAGGAGAAATTTTTGCCTGGATAGAGGCATGGTTGACAGATAGGCAACAGTGTGTTTGCATAAATGGGGAGAAATCAGAGTGAGGAAGCATCACGAGCAGTGTTCCACAGGGTCAGTGTTGGGCCCCTTGTTCACAGTCTACATAAACGGCATAGATGAGGAAATAGCGATATAAGCAAGTTTGCCGATGACACCAAAATAGGCCATCGAATTCATTCTAATGAGGACATTAGAGCACTCCAGGAAGAGTTGAATAGACTGATGCAGTGGTTAGAGGAGTGGCAGATGCAATTTAATATAGACAAATGCAAAGTTCTAAACATTGCATAGGAAAATAATCATGCTACATATAAACTAAATGTAGATTTACTGATTGCAAAAAGGATTTGGGGGTTCAGGTTAGCAGTAATCTAAAACCAAGACAACAATGCATGAGTGTTCGCAATAAAGTGAACAGAATCCTTGGCTTTATATCAAGAAGCACAGTTAATAGGAGTCCTCAGGACAGGCTCAGGTTGTACGTCAATGCTATATATCCTTGGTTAGGCCTCGTCTAGATTTTGCTGCACAGTTTGTCACCATATTACAGAATGGATATTATTGTAAACGAGAGAGCACAAGCTATTTGAAAAGTGTCACCACTGGCACTATTTGCCTTTTTAAGTTCTCATTACTGGCCCCGTCATCTTTCAAGCTGTCATAACTAACTTTTCCCTTGATGTGTTCTTTGAGAGTGAGATCAGCCAACATAATTACTTGCAGGACTTTCACAGGTTCCTTTTATTATATTTGATCTTCTTGGGTTTTGTATTCAGTGTCCATTTTGAGTTCTTTTTCCATATCTAAAGAGCTGGAACTTATTGCCATTGAATGCCATGTTCTCCACTGGAAAACCCTGTATATATCTTCCTGCAATTTTTCAGTGTCTTCTACCATGGTGACTTTCATGTTTATTTTTGGTGTCTGCAAATGATACAAAACTGTGATGGTCAATTTCTCCCGTTATGAGGATAAGAAAAGCAGAGGCACCGGGACCATGCCTAGGGGTACTGAGCTGATTACTTCGCTTATGCTGGATTTTACTCCAATTACAACTGTTCTATCTGTCAAAGTTGAAAACTCGTTTGCCGAAGACGACATTTCTTGGGTCGTGTCATGGCTGACAGATAGGCAACAGTGTGCATAAATGAGGAGAAATCTGATTGAGGACCCATTAATTAGCATGCCATAGGGCTCCATATTGGAACTTGTTCACATTACATAAATCACAGATAAGGAATCATGGCATAAGGGCTGAGGAGGGGTTATTTAGGGGGTTTGGTCATTTAATTAAAGATGATGGAAAAAAGTAGGATGACCAGGGTGTATAAATCTGGGGTGGAGGATAATAGTAGTAGGGGTTGCCCTAGGAAAGGTTGGAGGGAAGGGTAAAGGTTGTACTAGGGCCTTGAACATCAGACTTGAGCATGATAGGCAAGAGTGGAGGAGGCAAGCAGTTTTTTATGAACTGATATGCTGTTGGAGTGACCAAGGTAACATTTATAAAGGGATTCAGGAGGACAAAAGGGTTACCCAGACTTAAGTCCTGGAGGTGGGTAGTACAGTGCATCTACTCTGAAGGAGGGGTGGGGATGTTGCAGTTTGGAGGGGCATCAGAGTTGTGATGTCAGTACCCTTCTGACAAAACAGTGATTGAGTAACAGTGCAAGTTTTCTTTGTCAGGACATCCTGCCTCAGTAGGCAGCTGCCAGAATGTTAAAAAAAATAAGTTTGCCGATAACACAAAAATATGCAGTCGGATAATTTCTGATGTTGCTGGAAAGTTAAAAGATGACCTATATAGGCCATCCTGTGATTTAAGTGTGTGTATAGTTCAATACAGACAAACGCAAAGCTCTAATCCTAGAAAAAGAAAGTAGCTATGGTTTGTAAAAGCTAAATGTAGTTTTGATCTAAATGAACATAAAGTAGATTTGGGAGTTCTGGTTATGAGAGATTTAAAATCAAGATAAGTGTGAGTGTGTTCATAAGGCTAATGGGCATCTTGGCTTCATATCAAGAAATATGTATAAATAATGGAATCCTAGTTATACGTACTTTGTCTTTATTTTGGTAGCCTTGTTTAGATATGCTGCTGCTCTAGTCTCGTATTAGATATATATGCAGATATATATTAGATTCACATACTGTTAATAGAACTACTATGCAACTATGATAATTTCTTTAGTGATAAGTAGTCAGTAAGCCATTAAATTGTCTGCCCCTAATGCCAAGGCATAATAGAGGCTTTTTGCACTGCAATCCATCATTGTAAAAATCTAATCTCAGTGTACTACTTGCAAAGAAATAAATGAATTTGAATTTGAATATATATATATATATGCACTAGGAAATGTGCATAGAGCTTTAAGTTGATCCCACATATCAAAAACCTTTAATATGAAGATGGGATTAGGGCACTGAATTTGCACTCTGGAAATATAGAATTGAGGGCTTTGATTGAAGTGTACAAATGGAAATGTGGAATAAAGTAGATATAAATAATGTGCTGAAACTGTGTAATCAAGACAGGATTTGCAGCACTAGATTAAAATTGGATAAACACTTATAAATATAGGGAGGTACTGGTTTGGCAATAATTGTAGGTGAGTGGAAGAAACTGTTACAATAGTTACTGGGGCAAAAAAACTTAGGGTAACTTTAAATATAGGCTGAATGGGTGTAGTTGGGTGAGAGTTAGACCTACCTAGCATGGGCCAATACCTGTAGGCCTACTGCCATAGAGCCAGCAACTGGGAGAAAAGATTTATCATTAATTTTTATACTGTAGAATGTTAGTAATTGCATCTGTTGTTTTTTGCAACCATTTCTAGAACTGTAGTAGCTAAAGGTGAAGATTCTGGGGGTCACTGTCCTTGCAGAACAGCCCCAGAGCAGGCCAGTTAGTTCATCAGCTGAACCAAGATGTTTGTACTAGCCACTAACCACAACTTATCCAGTTGCTTTTGAAGACAGCCTGGGGTGTCTCGGTAACTTCTGTGATGTATGAAGGAGGGTATTGAAAGTCTTGCCAAGCTGTGGAAATAAATTTCTAGGCATTTAATATCCCCATGGAACCCATTTAGTTTCTCTACTCTTGCAGTTCAGCCTGAGCCCATGCTTCCCTGTTCATTGTTTCTTCAATCAGGCTGTTATTTTAAATGGTATTAAAGTAAATACTGTTTGAAGAGTAAATATTGCTTCAAACTGGTAATTCCCATATTGAGTATCGGCATTTTTATTATACAGTATATGGGAGCCTAGTGAAAGCCATGTCTGGCTACCAAGGCTTTAATTCAGTAATTATGGAAGGGTGGAATGTTGCCCTTGAAAAATTATTTCCAATTTGTTTCATATTCTGTATGTACTAGAAAATTAATGATTGTGTATCTCTTCAGAATGTGGATCACAAGATGAAGTACAAGAGCAAGAAGGGCCAGCTACCTTTTGTAGAGGTGAATGGTGAAGAAATTGCAGACTCTGCCATAATCATCAAAGAACTCGGTAGCCGTTACAGCGTAGATTTGGATGGTGGACTCACCCATGAGCAGCGCAATGTTGCCCATGCCACAATCTCTATGATAGAGAATCACTTTGCGTGGTAAGATTATCTTATTTTGCTAATTATGGGTACCTTAAGGCACCAAGGAAATTGTGGTAATGGTTGTGAATAACAGTATAGACAGGCAAGTGCATTGGGGTAATTTAACTTGAGAAGGATTACGAGGCTATGAGACTTGCAGTACAGTCATGTTGATTATGCTGCTCAGTTCTAGTCTCCATATTTCAGAATGGACATAAATGTGTTGGGAAACATAAAGAGAAGGATGACTTAAGTCGATTCTCTTTATCAGAAGTCTTGCAAAAATAAGCTTAAGAGACTGAATTTGTATTCTGAAACATGCAGAATTATGATTAAGTGTACAAATTGAAAACTGAAATAGAGGATATAAATAACGTTAAAAATAACAAACCAAAATGTAGTTCAAACAGTGGATTAAAGTTGGACAAATTTAGGATTAGGATGGCAGTGGAAAAATAATAGTGTAGTTGTAGAGGACTGGAACAAGCTGAAACTAATTTTGTGTATCATTAAAAATGGGTTGGACAGGTACACAAGTGGGTGAGAATTGGACCTGCTTAGCATGGACCAGTAGGCCTGCTGCAGTGCCCATCTGTTTTTCTATTGCTAAGACATTTTTAATTTTATCTGGTGTTTGGAACTTGGGCTTCTCGTAATGTACAGATATGGTATAATAGTGCCAGGCTGAATTTACCTGTGGTAAACTCGGTTTGTCCTCTGATTTACAAGTTAAGTCATTTAAGATTTCCAATATACGTACAGTGCAGTCACGGCATTATGCTCCCCCCCCCCCCCACACACACACACCATGAAAGATCATAATACAGTGGACCCTCGTTTTTCATAATTAATCCGTTCCAGAAAATGTCACTATTTCCGAAATTGACGATTTGCGAAGCCATTTTCCCCATAAGAAATAAAGTAAATATAATTAATCCGTTCCAGACACCCAGAAGTATTAAAACAAAACAATACACAAAACAGTAGGACGTGATGAATGAAGCATTAACAGCATAATACTTATCTTTATTGGCGATTCTTCTTAGTGTATAGAAGAGGGGAATCCCGTTCCATAAAGACTTCAGGTACCAAGTCCTTTTCTAGGGTTACTTCTCTTCTTTGCTTTTTAATGCCACTAGGACCAGCTTGAGTCACTGGAGCCCTGTCGCTCAAAAAAAAACTGTCCAGAGAGCTGTTTCTGGCGTCCCTAAAATTTCCCTAAAATGGGCCAAGACTGTCACTGTATGTACATGTTGCTGACATGGCTTGCAACAGTTTTGTCAGGGTGATGTTTCTCCATAAATCTTTCCATCCTACTCCACATTTCAAAAATCTCCTTAACCCCTTGACTGTTGCAACCCCCAATCCTGAAGTGTGTCCTGGTGTCGCAAAATTAAAAAAAAAAAATTATTTCTTCTTATGAAATGATAGAATATTTTCCCGATTGTAATAACACCAAAAACACAAAATTTGATGGAAAACTGACGGAATTATGCTCTCGTGAAATTAGCGACCTCGGCGATATTTACAAATCGGTGATTTCGCCCACTTTGACCCCTATTTTCGGCTAATTTCATTGTTCCAGTCTACCAAACTCATAGCTGTTTCTTTAGAACTCCATTTTTTCTATCGATTGAGTACAAGAAACTGCCCATTTACCGATTTCAACTACCCAATAACGTGGTCAGAAATTTGCAATTTGGCCAATTTCACCGAAAATTAAAAAAATATGACAATTTCAAAATACGGTCCAGAATGAACAATGCAGACATTCCTGCTTCTAAAATAGCATTTTCTTTGTTCATCAGTCATGTCTCCAGGCCCCTCTGATATTACTCTTGCTTTCTATTTTGAATTTTTATTCAAACAAAAAATAGAAGATTTACTGTTATGCAGACTACTGCAATACTGTAATAATTGTATAAATAACATCAACCCATTCACGACTGCATATTAGAATGGCTAGTTCGACATTTATTGGATAATAACATCATTTGTTTACTTTTGAACATCGGCAAAAATCAAACATTTCCCCTACTTTGAGCACCATTTCCAGGTTCTTTTTATAGTAAAATCAATCAAAATCACCTCTATTTCTATAATGTTTTCCATTCTATCAAATGAGACCAAGAAAACGAGAATACAACCATAAATACTATATGAAAATAGACCACAAAGTCGGCATTTTAATTAAAAAAAACGGTCGGTGTTTTTTTTTCTCATTATGCACTGCATGCTCCAGGATTTTTTTTATATGGTGCACACTGACTACACAGACCCATTCTCTCACATGTGGGCCTACCAGCTTTCTCCTGCTTGATTTGAAGCCGCTAGAATTTGAGTATGTATATATACGTCAAATATGGTACCTTGTAAGACGTGTATATATACGACGTCGACAGTCAAAGGGTTAATTTCTGAAGAAGGCAACTTCTTCCATCTCTCTTCCTCCTCCTCTAAAGCAGTATTCTGAGCTGCGGTCTGTTGCTGTTCCAGCTGAAGCTCTTGCAGCTCGTCAGTGGTTAGCTCTTCATTGTGGTCCTCCACTAACTCTTCCACATCCTCCAAACTCACATCCAACCCCATGGAACTCCCCAATGCCACAATAGATTCCACAGCTGCCATAGGCTCATCAGGGTCAGCCCCAAACCCTTCAAAATCCCTCCTGTGGACACAATCTGGCCACAGTTTTCTCCAAGCAGAGTTCAAAGTCCTGGTAGTCACTCTCTCCCAAGCCTTACCTATAAGGCTTATGCAATGGAGGGTACTGAAGTGATCTTTCCAAAACACTCTTAGGGTCAAGCGAGTGTCTGAGGTCACATTAAAGCACCTTTGAAACATTGCTTTGGTGTAGAGTTTTTTAAAGTTTGAAATGATCTGCTGGACCATGGGCAAGAACTTCACTGTAATGAACCCAAACTCCTCCAGAATTAGGTCATCCAAGTTTGGAGGATGAGCAGGTGCATTGTTCATTAGCAGGAGGCACTTGAGAACCAATATATTTTCCAGGAGGTAATTCTTCACACTGGGGCCAAACACTTCATTGAACCACTTGAGGAAAATTTCCCTCGTGACCCATGCCTTATTATTGGCTCTCCAAAACACAATTTACTCTTCATGACGTTTTTCTTGAATGCTCTGGGATTTTCAGAATGGTACACTAGTAACGGCTTCACTCTGAAATCCCCACTAGCATTACTACAAAACATGGGTCAGCCTGTCTTTCATAGGCTTGTGTCCTGGCAGTGCCTTTTCCTCCTGAGTAATGTAGGTCCTCCTTGGCATTTTCTTCCAAAAGAGGCCTGTTTCATCACAACTGAACACTTGTTGGCATTTTAATTGTTCTGTATGTACTCCTTGAATTCACTTAAGAATTTTGTAGCTGCATTTTTGTCCGAACTGGCAGCCTCGCCATGCCTTATCACACTGTGTATGCCACTATGGTTCTTAAATCTCTCAAACCAGCCTTTGCTGGCCTTAAATTCACAAATATCAGTACTTGTTGCAGGCAATTTCTTTGAGATTGTCATGCAACTGCCTAGCCTTTTCACAAATAAGCGACTGCATAAGACTATCTCCTGCTGATTGTTTCTCATTGATCCACACCAACAGTAACTTCTCAACATCTTCGAGTACTGGCGATCTCATTTTTGACAGCATATTTACCCCCTTTGCAACAACAGCTTCCTTGATTTCCTTTTTCTTGGCCATGATGGAAGCTATGGTTGCATTTGGTTTCTTATAGATCCTGGCCAGGTCTGCCACACATACGCCACTTTCATGTTGTTCAGTAATGTTTTTCTTGAATTCAGTCATATTTCTCACCATCTTTACCAAAGGCATGGCACTAGGAGCTTTCTTTGGAGCCATGGTAGCTTATTTAGCAGTTGCAAGCACTAAAATGAATGGAATACAGTGGACCCCCGCATAGCGACCTTAATCCGTGCAAGAGGGCTGGCTGTTATGCGAAATGTTCGGTATGTGAATGAATTTTCCCCATAAGAAATAATGGAAATAAAATTAATCCGTGCAAGACACCCAAAAGTATGAAAAATTTTTTTTTTTACCACAAAAAAGTTAATTTTAGTACACACAAACTGAAAAAGGCATGCACAATTACATGACACTTACTTTTATTGAAGATCTGGTGATGATTGATGGGATGGGAGGAGGGGAGAGAGAGTGTTAGTGTTTAGAAGGGGAATCCCCTTCCATTAAGACTTGAGGAGGCAAGTCCTTTTCTGGGGTTACTTCCCTTCTTCTTTTAATGCCACTAGGACCAGCTTCAGAGTCACTGGACTTCTTTCGCACAACATATCTGTCCATAGTGGCCTGTACCTCTCGTTCCTTTATGATTTGTCTAAAGTGGTTCACAACATTGTCATTGTAACAGTCACCAGCACGGCTTGCAATAGCTGTGTGAGGGTGATTTTCATCAAAAAAAGTTTGCACTTCAAGCCATTTTGCACACATTTCCTTAATCTTTGAAGTAGGCAATTCCTTCAGTTTCTCTCTCCCCTCCTTTGAACCAGTTTCCCCAGGTCTGGCCTCTTGCTCTTGAAGTTGATCTATCAGCTCATCAGTGGTTAGTTCTTCATTGTCCTCCTCCACCAACTCTTCCACATCATCCCCACTAACCTCCAACCCCAAGGACTTCCCCAATGCCACAATTGATTCCTCAACTGGTATACTCCTCTCAGGGTTAGCCTCAAACCCTTCAAAATCCCTTTTGTCTACACATTCTGGCCACAGTTTCTTCCAAGCAGAGTTCAAGGTTCTCTTAGTCACTCCCTCCCAAGCCTTACCTATAAGGTTTACACAATTGAGGATATTAAAGTGATCCTTCCAAAACTCTTTTAGAGTCAATCGAGTGTCTGTGGTCACTTCAAAGCACTTTTGAAACAGAGCTTTTGTGTACAGTTTCTTGAAGTTGGAAATGACCTGCTGGTCCATGGGCTGCAGGAGAGGAGTGGTATTAGGAGGCAAAAACTTCACCTTAATGAAGCTCATGTCCCCATAAAGTCGCTCTGCCACGTCTGTAGGATGACCAGGGGCATTGTCTAACACCAGGAGGCACTTAAGTTCTAATTTCTTTTCAGTTAGGTAATCTTTGACATTGGGGGCAAATGCATGGTGTAACCAGTTATAGAAAAAGTCCCTAGTGACCCATGCCTTACTGTTTGATCTCCACAGCACACACAAATTATCCTTGAGGACATTCTTTTGCCTGAACGCTCTGGGAGTTTCAGAGTGATACACTAATAAAGGCTTAACTTTGCAATCACCACTAGCATTGGCACACATCAACAAAGTAAGCCTGTCTTTCATAGGCTTATGTCCTGGGAGTGCCTTTTCCTCCTGAGTAATGTAGGTCCTGCTTGGCATTTTCTTCCAGAACAGGCCTGTTTCATCACAATTAAACACTTGTTCAGGTTTCAGTCCTTCAGTTTCTATGTACTCCTTGAATTCCTGCACATATTTTTCAGCCGCTTTGTGGTCCGAACTGGCAGCCTCACCATGCCGTATCACACTATGTATGCCACTACGCTTCTTAAATCTCTCAAACCAACCTTTGCTGGCCTTAAATTCACTCACATCATCACTAGTTGCAGGCCTTTTTTTAATTAAATCCTCATGCAACTTCCTAGCCTTTTCACATATGATCGCTTGAGAGACGCTATCTCCTGCTAGCTGTTTTTCATTTATCCACACCAATAAGAGTCTCTCAACATCTTCCATCACTTGCGATCTTTGTTTCGAAAACACAGTTAAACCTTTGGCAAGAACAGCTTCCTTGATTGCCGTTTTCTTGGCCACAATAGAAGAGATGGTTGATTTGGGTTTCTTGTACAACCTGACCAGGTCGGTGGTACGCACTCCACTTTCATACTTATCAATGATCTCTTTCTTCATTTCTATAGGAATTCTAACCCTTATTGCTGTAGGGTTGGAACTAGAAGCTTTCTTGGGGCCCATGGTCACTTATTTTCCAGAAACAGCACCGAAAACACTGTAATAATACGAAATATTCCGATTGTATGCTTGAATGTTACCGCGGAGGCTGGCTGGTAAACAATGCCACCGGCGGAACATATGAGGCTGGCTCAGGCCACACATTGGACGCGTCTCGGACGAAGGCCGCTGAGCGGGTTTTTGGGCGGTATGCGGGGCAAAATTTTAGCGATCAAAGCGTCCGCTATGCGGATTGTCCGTTATGCAAGGCGTCCGTTATGCGGGGGTCCACTGTATTATGAAATATTTTGTATGAACATGTGAGGGGATGGTCACTCACTGGTAAACAATGCCACACTGGCTGGGAGTGGAATGTGGGGTGGCTCAGGGCCGTGAGTACGCATCAGAGACTAACGACTATTTGCGAGTCAAACGATGATTCGCGAGTCGATGTTTTGACAAAAAAAATGTTACGATTTCCGAAAATTATGACTTGCAAGCCTTACGAAAAACTAGGGTCCACTGTATATGTATTTGCACACTTACTGAGGTTTTAATACTTGGTGCTGCATCCTTTATGCTTAATCACATCCCTCAGCCATGTAGGAAGACTCGCACTCAAATTCTTGAGGGTTTGGGGAGGTATATTATTCCATGTCTCATGTAGAGCAGCCTCCAGCCATGGGATGGAACTGATATCCTTTCTCAGTAAATTCTGTTTCACTATTGACCAGAGGTTCTCAGTAGGGTTTAGGTCTGGGGAATTGCCTGGCCAGTCATTAAAGAACCACGCTTCAGTCCTTAAGCCACTGAACTACAGATTTGACGGTATGACATGGTGCACCGTCCTTCACAAAAACCGTAGCCCCACATTTGTCAAATGCCTCGGGTAAATTGTCACACAATAACTCAAGGTAATTATACTCGTTCATATACTGGTTTTTGGGAAGCACAATGAGTTCACCAGCACTCTGAGCACTGAAACACCCCCAAACCATGACCGAGTCTCGGTGTTTGGCGGTCCCACAGGTGTAGTGTGGGTCTAGCGGATCACTACCTCTGGGCTGTTATGTGTCCCCCCACGGTTACAGGTGACAGTGAAGATTGCTTCATCACTCCAAAGTACTTCAGACCACTGTTGAGGATTCCAGTGAAGATATTTCTTTGCATAATCCAGCCTACGTTTCTTCTGTGGCTTGGAGAGGATCGGTTTCTTAACCTGGCAGTGACTACTGTAGCCCAGTTCTTACACTTATGTTAAGTTCTTAGACAACTCTGAGAGATGATGTGGGTTCTTTTCTTTAAATTTCCTTGCAGTTATTGTAGGTGTACTCCCTAACTGCTGCTTTAACACAATTAAGGTACGAACAGATGTCTTCTTCGAGGGGCCAGGCCGAGGTTTGGCAGATGGTAACTCGAATTGCCACCAACCTTGAAACGCTGCACCCAGTTTCTCACTGAACGCTCTCACACACCTACATTCTCCACTATTTCTTTCGTCTGTCGCCCAGCTTTGCGAAGCCCTATGATTTGAGCTGTGGTTTCAGGGGTTAGACTGTTTTACCCATAATTAAACATGTATAGCCCCAAAACCAAAGGAAACACTGGACAAAAGTTGGGGCGGATGAGACAAAAGTGCAACACTTCTCGCCACGTGAGCACTGAGGAGTCACTATGGAGTGTGGCGGAAGGCCATGACGTCATGCTAATGGCTGCTACCCGGCATAATGCACCGACAAAAAAAGACCTCCCTGTATGGTAGACCTTTGAGTTTCGTCACGGCATTATGCCGGGGCGCTCGCCCAGCATAATGCCACGACTAGCACTGTGCATATAGATAAAAAAAAAATTCTGTACAGTAGAACCCCCGTATTTGTGGATTTGGTTTCTGAGGTTTGTTATCCACAGTTTACTATGGCAAAAAAACTAATCCTTAATTTTGCTTAATAATGACAAAAGCACAATAGTGATGGTGGTAGTCTTTTAAAGTCCAAGAGAAACTGGAAGTGCTTTCCATCAATAGAAAGTGCTAATTCCCCACAAATTGTGCATAATTTATCAATTAAACTTTATCATAGGTATGTATGTAAATGAAAAATGACTTGTATACAGTGGACCCTCGGTTATCGGCTGTAATCCATTCCAGAAGGTTGGCCTAAATCCGAAAAGGCCAGAAACTGAAATAATATTTCCCACAAGAATTAATGTAAATCCAATTTATCTGTTTCAGACACCCAAAAATATTAACAAAAAATACATTTTTTAAAGATTAACTATAGTTTTACAGAAAACAATGAGAAATTAATATAAAGCACAAATTTTAATGATAAATGAACATTACCTACCTTTATTGAAAAGACTTCATGGCATATTGAAGAAGGCAGGAGGGGAGAGGGAGATGGGAATTCCCAACTTCCTCACCCCTCTGTGTAGTGTAGATCCTCTGGGCTACACTACACAGCCATATTATTACCATGTTCACTGAGTTTAATCATTTCTGACAACTACCTTTAGGTTCCATCATAAACAAAGGGAGAAGTAATGAATAATTCACGACTAGAATTGTAAACACGCATATGAAGGGCGGTTACTGGGCGAGATGCCAGATTCACGGTTTTCTCTTAACGCTGAATCAGAGAAAGCGTAATGTTTATTCTCCACCCGACTCTCCACTTAATATGCAATATGCTATGTAACGTGTTTCTTATACAATTTTGAAGAAAATATCATAGATGGATTAATGAAAATGTTTATATTAACCTAAAATAAGACATTTAATGTGCTCAAGAGTGATTTATTATGCATCCAGTATGGCCGATCTCTGAAATAACGGCCGATAACTGGGATAGAATTTCAGCCAAAAAAGTGGGCGAAAGCCAAATTGGCCAATATCCGGAATGGCTGATAACTGAGGGTCCATTGTTTAGGGTTCGCTACTATCCGTGGTTTCAGGTATCTATGGTAGGTCTTGGAACATATCCTTGCGAATACAGGGGGACTACTGTATGTTGGTAACATACATATGTATAAAGGGGTTAATTTTTCATAACTTTGCATACTAACTTCTCTACATTATAATTAAATAGCACTTGCGATGTTACATGTTACCCGAAGGTTACCTGCAGGCTATTTTGGGGGGATTACTGCCTCTGCGTCCCAATCCCAGATCAGGCCTTCTAGTTGTAGTGGCCTAGCCAGGCTATTGGTGCTGCTGCAGTGAAATGTATGCACCACAGCCTGACTTATCAGGAACTAACTTGTATAATTTTTCCTTTTAGAAGATTTATACGTATATGAAATGTGTTTGTTTACTATGTCTGTGTATTGCACTCAGTTCACCTCTGCTTTTCATTAGATATTTTGCACAGTATTCACAATCTCTTGCTTTCATAGTGATTGATTCCAGTGTGCAGATTTGGGACCAGTTCCTCCGGTATTTTTAATGTTCAAATTAGGATGCATCTCATGTTCTATGGAGTACAGTTTGAGGAACCTTTAAGCATTCTCAGTTATTTAGGTGCTTGACAAAATTTATGAAGGCAATGAAGGTTCTGTACATTCTCCAGATCTACAGTTTCACTTTACTTAAGAGAGGTGTTTGTGTATAGCAATATTAGTTTGAAGAGAGCATGTGTTGTACAGTATAATCATTAGCTTGGCATCTCTTGTTTTGAAGGTTACTTTCCAATATATTTTGTAGTGGGCTCAGAGTTAGTGATATATGTGGAATTAATAGGTCTTACTGCTCTGCCACTATTTATTGAAGAGCCCTTGGAAGCCACCTGTTCCCAATACGTTCAGCCACTCTTGTGAGCCAAAACTGAATGTAAGGAACTTCCAGAGGACCAACGTCTCTGATACATTTAAAATGGAAGCATAATGGCTGGTGGTATACATGGGTATAAAGAACAAAAAGGCACAATACCATGATTGGAACAATACACAGATAACCCGCACATGTGAGAGAGAAGCTTACGACATTTTTGTCAAACTTGGACCATTTGCAAAGTTTGCACTAACACAAGAGTGGGGAGGCCAGTATATACATTTATAGGCGAGGGGGACAAGGGCAGGACCAAGAGAGGTAGAAAAAGTAGTAGTGGTAAGGCTGGTAGTGGAAGCAGTAGTAGCAGAAATGGAGGTAGTAGAATGTAGGGAGAGAAGTTTAGTGGCACAAGAGAGAAAGGAGTGAAGGGAGGTAATAGTAAAGGTAGTAGAAATAGTGTTAGATATAGTAGTAGTAGAAGTAAGCGTCAGTAAGGACAAAAAAAAAAAACTGCAGGAGAGCTGAGGGCCCACATGGGGTAGGACCAAAAACAATGGAGGAGGAAAAAACAGGATAGAACACACTTAGGCAGAAGAGAAAAAAAACAAAAAAGTAATAGGGGAAAAAAAATAGAAAAGGAGAAAAGTTAGGGAAAGGAAGATAAAGGATCAGGTCAAGTCACGAATGTTCAGAAGTTTGGAGCATCTGACAGTGTAATGAGAAAGGAAGGCATCAACAAATGAAGCCAGGACTAAGATTCATACATACAGGGAAAGTTGTGTATGAGGGAAGCTTCAATAAGACAGTGACTGTGAAGGCTAGAAGGGTAGATAGTTTTAGCAGACGACCAGTCAATAGGATGACATGACAGAAAAGGGCATTATTAGTGTCAACAGGTCTAACACTTCTTTTGTGCTCTTTGAGTCTGTCAGAGAGGGGCCAGTCTTACCAAAGTATGGGAGAGGACAAGAGAAGGATGAAATAAGACACCAGGAGCATCTATAGCAGGAGAGGTACGAACTAGATTACTGTGAAGGGTGTTAGTTTGGTGAAAAGTAAGTTTGATGTCTAAGGAATGGAGAGAGTTGAGATTAGAAAGACTAGAAATATAGAAGGCAGAGAACAGGAGATTTCACAGAAGTAGTGTTTGGGATAGAAAGTCCATTTAGCACGTGAGAAGGCGGAGTTTATGAAATTGAAAGGGTAGCCAAGACGAGAAATTATGAAGGGTGGAAATTTCCGATTCAAGGAACTGGGGGTCTCGCATGGGTATACTTGTATATTACTGACAATTTGCCTTGCAGTTGTAAAAACTTCTAAGATTTTTAACCTTGAAAGTGAGATCATCCGTCATGAAAACCAAGTCCCTCACATTAATCTTTTGCTTTAAGTAGTTTGTTTTCATGCTGTTAATTTTATTTCATTTTTCTGTAGTGGTTTTGTGAAATTTGCTCTTGTTGAAAATCATAGTTAACTGTAGCTCACTAGAACACCTGGTTTATAAGAACTTGGCAATTTGATGTTCTTAGTGGGTGCCACTCGTACAATTCTAGTATCTTCTGCAAAGGATGGTGCCTTGCTTCTATTAGTCTGCTGATGTCGGATATGAGAGAGAGAGAATATTGAGCGAGTACTGTGCCTTTCCCCTCTTCTCTGCAGTGGTTTTTTTTTTTCTTTATGGACTATTCTAAGTTGTATTTGCTGGAAAGTTAAATATTCATCAGCCCACTATTATTGTTATTCATTTTGCAACTGTGATCAGTGATCACACTTGCAAAGTCTGTATATTTCTAAATTTTGTCTGAAAGTATATTAAAGACCACATAATGGTCAGACAGTTTAACCCTTAAACGGTCCAAACAAATCGATGTTCAAATTCGTAGTGCTACAAAAGTAGATCTACTTTTTTTTACGTATTTTCAAATATAACAAAAAAAAATGTAGATAAGTTTTTTACACGTTTTCACATGTAAAACAAACAAAAAAAAATCTACATTTTTTACATTCAGATGTTGAAAAAACGTATATATACGTTTGGACCATTTAAGGGTTAGAGGCAGGAGCGACTTACTCTAAACTCGTATTGCCCTGAATTATGCATTTGTTGTGAATTGATGTGATTATCAATCTTGCTTCTTAACTCATTTTAATAACACATGTCAGTGATATTGATCTGTAGTTTGTGACTGCTTGACTACCATGGTTTTAATGAGTGTGGGAAGACTCCTATGTCTTGAATTTTATTTGTGGAGCTCAGTCTGTTGTGAAAATCTTGCTTTTGTAAGTTTGTAAATAAATATTTAATCCATTCAATTTATGGGTATATGGTTAGAAAAAATACTTTTTGCTTTAGGGTGGACAGAGGGGTAACTGGACATAAATTTTAATTTGCAGGCTTGTGTGTGTGTGTGTGTGTGTGTGTGTGTGTGTGTGTGTGTGTGTGTGTAGGTTTTGATTATCTGTTTTTACTGATGGGAACTGGAAAACATAAAATTATCAGTATTTCATGATCTGGCTTTCCCAAGCCCAAATCTAGTCTGGGCATTATTTCTTGAAATTGTCAATATTAACTAGATCATGGTATATTAGTGGTGTGGTCCTGGAAACACAAAATGAACTCAAATCTCAAGCCCATTGTGCTTGCAGATTTATATTTGCAATTTCTAGTTTTACAAAACCTAGGAATAGAACTCTGGTAATTTGTAGGAACAACAGTATGTGTATTACTTACGTAGAATTACAACCAAGCTGTTGAGTATAGTAAATGTTAACGTTTACTATAGTCCTCAACAGCTTGGTTGTAATTTCAATTTATATTGCTGTGATGTGTTGCATCATGGGGAAAATAATTGCTCTGTAATTGTAAAACTCAGCCAGGAGTTGTATGTTCTGGATGAAAAAAGGCTAAAGTATAAGACTGTAGATTTATTGGAAATATGAAGAGGATTACTGATGGTAACAAGGATTTTGGAATGGTAGAGGATGTGTAAACAGTGTTCACATTGAAGCATATGAGTGAATAACACCTTAAGGTAATGAACTTTTTGTTGAATTTATGGATTAGAAGTCATTTGTTGAGATGGATAGGGATTGGGAAACAGTGTGACACTTCACAGTACAGTGGTGCCTTGACTTGAGTGCCCCAAGTTATGAGTTTTCAGAGTTACGAGCCGTCACTCGGTCGATTTTTTGCTTCGAGTTGCAAGCCAAAATCCGAGTTACGAGCAAGCTTCAGATACTCCACCGCTAGTTGGCAGTGTATCTGAAGTCAAATCCAATTCTGTACCCAGAGGAATGTCAGGTACTTTGTCCCATCCAACATGCTCTTCCAAGACATAACTAGAATGATAATACAGTGGACCCTCGACCAACGATATTAATCCGTTCCTGAGAGCTCATTGTTAGTCGAAATTATCGTTAGTCGAGTTAATTTTCCCCATAAGGAATAATGGAAATCAAATTAATCCGTTCCTGACACCCCAAAGTATTGAAAAAAATTTTTTTTTTACCACATGAAATATTAATTTTAATACACACAAACTGAAGAAGACATGAACAATTACATGACACTTACCTTTATTGAACATCTGGTGATGATTGATGGGATGGGAGGAGGGGAGTGTGGATGGTGTTAGTGTTTAGAAGGGGAATCCCCTTCCATTAGGACTTGGTGTCAAGTCCTTTTCCGGGTTACTTCCCTTCTTTTAATGCCACCAGGACCAGCTTGAGTCACTGGACCTCTGTTGCACAACATATCTGTCCATTGAGGCCTGTACCTTCCCTTCCTTTATGACATTACTAAAGTGTTTCACAACATTGTCAGTGTACAGGTTGCCAACACGGCTTGCAGTAGCTGTGTCAGGGTGATTTTCATCAAAAAAGGTTATCACACTATGTATGCCACTACGATTCTTAAATCTCTCAAACCAACCTTTGCTGGCCTTAAATTCACTCACATCACCACTAATTGCAGGCATTTTTCTAATTAAATTGTCATGCAACTTCCTAGCCTTTTCACATATGATCGCTTGAGAGATGCTATCTCCTGCTATCTGTTTTTCATTTATCCACACCAATAACAGTCTCTCAACATCTTCTATCACTTGCAATCTCAGTTTCAAAAACATAGTTGCACCTTTGGCAAGAACAGCTTCCTTGATTGCTGTTTTCTTGACCACAATAGTAGTGATGGTTGATTGGGGTTTTGTGTACAACCTGGCCAGCTCGGAGACACGCACTCCACTTTCATACTTAGCAATGATCTCTTTCTTCATATCCATAGTAATTCTCACCCTTTTTGCTGTAGGGTTGGCACTAGAAGCTTTCTTGGGGCCCATGCTGACTTACTTTGCAGGTGCAATCACTAAAATCGCTGTGATAATACGAAATGTTCCGATTGTATGTTTGGATGGGACCACAGTGGCTGGCTGGCTGGCTTGTAAACACTGGCGCGCTCAGGCCACAAGTGGATGCGTCTCGAACTGAACAAATCGTGTTGGTAGAGTTTTTTAGCTAGTCGAGGCAAAATTTTTGCGTTAAAATGTATCGCTAGTCGGATTTAATGTTAGACGATGCCATCGTTGGTCGAGGGTCCACTGTACTCCCCCACTAATCCCCGATTGTAGTGAGGCACCTCGTCCCTTGTTTGGTTCGCATATAAATCCAGGGAAGAGGTAACCTCCATTTCAACACAGTTTTTCCAGAAACATTAAGGAAGGCCTCTGTGATACTTTCCTGCCTCAGAGGTTCCTTCAGTGGGTGGAGTAGTGATAATGATGAGTGAAGTAAATATGGTGGTGGGTGGAGAAGTGAGGGTGGTGGGTGGAGAAGTGATGAAATAGGTGGAGTAGTGAAGAGTGTAGCAAGTAAGTTAGGCGATTCAGCAATAGTTTGATGAAAAAAAAAATTGGGGTTGTTTTTTGGGGGCTGGAACAGATTAATGGCATTTAAATTAATTTCAATGAGGAAAATTGATTTGACATACGAGCAAATTGAGTTACGAGCTCGATCACAAAACAATTTAAACTCGTAAATCAAGGTACCACTGTATGGATTTCAGTAGGAAGAAGCCTATGACAAGCAGGCATGTGTTAATGTAGATCAGTGTTATTCACTAATTTTTGCAAGAGAGCCACTTCGGTTAAACACACTGAGAGAGCCGCAGCTACTGCAAGTTAGCGTAACTCTACTAAATTAAGTAGTACTGAGCTGCTAGTGCAATATAGTAAATGAGAAAAATTAGACATGGTAATATTAGCCTGCATTTTATTATATTTATTTTTTTATCATCACACTGGCCGATTCCCACCAAGGCAGGGTGGCCCGAAAAAGAAAAACTTTCACCATCATTCACTGTCTTGCCAGAAGGGTGCTCTACATTACAGTTTTTAAACTGCAACATTAACACCCCTCCTTCAGAGTGCATATCTTGTTATTAATAGTGGCGCGCAAGCCACTGGCGGCTCGCGAGCCACGCAATGAATACCACTGATGTAGATAGTGAGGCTCAGGTTAGGAAAAGTAGGAGAGAGGAGAGTATTTTCCTGTGAAAGTAGGCTTGAGACAGGGATGTGTTAGGTCACCTTGGCTGTTACCCATTTATAGTTGGGGTTGTAAAAGAAGTAAATGTTAGGTTGTTGATAGAGGTATGGTATTAAATAAGCTAATTAATCTAGTAAAATTAAGAGTTATCACAGTTGCTCCTTGCTGTTGACAGTTTTTTTTTTTATTCTGAAGACACATTGCAAAGGTTGGAGGATTTTAAAAGGGTATGTAAAAAGAGGAAATTAAATTTAATATAGAAAATAGGAAGGCAATGAGTAACAAAGTATAAGCAGTGAAAAATTGGAGGTAGGAAGTATGGAGGATGTGAATGTATTGATATATTTGGTTATGAACTTTAGCAGACTGGTCTATAAAACACCAGTTGAACCATAGAGTAGCAGAGGAAGTAAAAGGCACATGTGGCAAGTAATTTAATCTGTGGTGGAAAAGGGGAAATGTACCAGAGTACATATAGTAGTCCTTACATGTATATGGGTGCGGAGAATAGGCTTTTACCTTTCCAGTGTTGCAGTGGCTGCAGGCAGTGGAAATGTTTGATAGCAATGTGTGGTGTGACTATTATGCATAGAAATTTGATAGGGTGAGGTTGCCAGAGGCATAATTTGGTGGACTGAGGTATTATTGCAAGGTAGTTTGGGCATTTAACCCTTTGAGGGTCGACAGGCCCTCTCCGAAACTCGTTCTCAGGGTCGGCCAAATTTAAAAAAAAAAAAAAATTCTCTTATGAAAAGATAGAGAATCTTTTCCCGATCATAACGACACCAAAAGTTTGAAATTTGATAGAAAACTTACGGAATTATGCTCTCGCAAAGTTAGCGGTCTCGGCGATGTTTACGGATCGGCGATTTTGCCCACTTTGAGCCCCATTTTCGGCCAATTTCACTGTACTAGTCGACAAAAAACATGAATATTTCGCTAGAACTCCATTTTTTCTATCGAATGGGTGCAAGAAACCACCCATTTATAAATTCAACTATCCAGTACAGTGGTCAGAATTTAGCAATTTTGCCAATTTCACACAAATTTCAAAAGATGCCAATTTCGGAATAGGGTCCAGAATAAACAAGAAAGACATTCCTGGCACTAAAATGACATTTCCTCTAGTCATTAGTCATGTCTCAAGGCCCCTCTTATATTCTTTTGCTTTCCACTTTGAATTTTTATTCTCACAAAAAATATAAGATTTACTGTTATGCAGACTACTGCATTAGTGTAAAAAATGGTATAAATATTATTGGTGCACTTGTGAAAGAATATTAGACTCACCAGTTGACGTGTATTGCACGCTTGGCACGATTTGTTTACTTTTGAAGTTTGGTAAAAATCGAACATTTCTGCTACTTTGAGCTCAATTTCAAGGCACCTTTCATTGTAAAACCAGTCAAAATCATCTCAATTTCAGTAATATGTCTTCCATTCTATAAAATGAGACCAAGAAAACTAGAATACAACAATAAATACCATACGAAAATACACTGCAAAGTCGCTGATTTATTAAAAAAAATGGAAAAAGTTTTTTTTTTCTCATTATGCACTGTGTGCTGCAGGATTTTTTTTAGACTGTGCACACTGACCACATAGACCCATTCTTTCATATGAAGGCCTACCAGCTTTCTCCCACTAGATTTGAGGTCGCTAGAATTTATGAGTACTAGTACGTCAAAAACCCCTACGCGTAAGACGTACTAGTACGACGAAAACCCTCAAAGGGTTAACACACTCGCTGTCTATTACATAGAGCTATGCATAAATTTTAGTGGCCTGAGATTTAGCATGTTGGGTCTGGTAGGCCTAGATATGAGGGAATCAGTCTGCATGGTCAGTGTGTGCAGTATATAAAGAATTGGGGCTGCTGCATATCATTGTGGAAAAGTCATCTTGGTATACCATTATTTAACCTGTAAACGGTCCAAGCAGATCTACGTTCACATGTGTAGTGCTACAATAATAGATCTACGTTTTTATTACATATTTTCAAATATAACAAAAAAAAAAAGTAGATCAAAGTTTTTTTTACACATTTTCAAATGTAAGAAAACAAAAAGATCTACTCTTTTTACATACTTTCAATTGTTGAAAAAACGTATACAGTGGAACCTCAAAAATCGAACTTAATCCGTTCCAGGAGCTAGTTCTAATTTCGAAAAGTCTGAAATTCGAATCGATATTTCCCATAAGAAATAATGGAAATACAATTACTCCGTTCCAGAAACCCAAAAACATTCACACAAAAAATACATTTTATCGAGAATAATTACAGTTTTACATACATATAAAATAACATAAATATAAAATACTAATACATACATATATAAAATATAAAGTAACATTTTTATTTACCTTTATTGAAGATTGGTGATGGCATCTGGAAGATAGGGAGGAGGAGAGAGGGAGTTGAGGTTAGTGTTTGGAAGGAGAATCCCCCTCCATGAGGACTTCAGGTAAAGCCCTCTCTGAGGTTACTTCCCTTCTGTCTTTTAATGCCACTAGGACCAACTTGAGTCACTGGACCCCTGTCTCTCAAAATAACTGTTTCTTTGGGCCCATGGCAGCTTATTTCACAGTCCCACAACCACTAAACAACGAAATAATCGTAAAATGTGTGAATGAGATTGCAGGTTAGTGTTCACTCAAGCATAAACAAAGCTAGACTACTCACGGCGCCTGCGCAGGGACACGGACAGAGCGAGCTAGCAGACAGGTCCCGTACCCGGCAGTCCGAAATTTGAAATGCGTTCGATTTTTGGTACACAGTTTGTCCAAAAAATGGTCTTATTTTCGAAACGTTCGATATTTGGTACGTTCGATTTTCAAGGTTCCACTGTATATACGTTTGGACCGTTTACGGGTTAACATCTCGCCCCCCCCCCCCCCATCCCTTTCCACATGCACATGCATGTGTGCCTTACTCCCAGGCAAATACAAAATGTATTATTTCCTTGTGACAGCTCCAACAATGAGAATTATAGAACTGAGGAGGAACTCTGTGGTTTTTAAATGTTTAGTGGCAGTGATGCACTGGATGCCAGAAATAGCACTGAAAACCTAATCACCCACAGCTGTCTATGCCTGGTAGTGTGCTCATTGCTGTCCCCAGGCAACATGGTACCTCCTGGGACAGCACTGCAGGCAGTGGTGGCACCACATGCAGCATTGGTTGGTGGAACAGGGACATGTAGCGCAGGCCAGGCTGGAAGCTATGCCCATTTGGTTATGTGGGGATGATGGACAGTCATGTCCACCATCCTCATACAGCCAGTCACAAATATCCACCTACCACCACTATACACCATTTGAGATTGGCAGGAGGATGCACTCTCTCTAATCCCAGTCAGTTTGATGACTGGAATCTAGCCTGACTGTACCCTGGGGAATGTCACTGAACTTGAATTCTTTGAGCTCTATTTTAGTGGTCCCTGATTCAGAGTGTAGTGAGGGAGAAACCAACAGATACTTCCAGTATACAATGGCAAGCATGTTGGTTTCACCAGTCACAGCTATATTGGTGAAAACACACAGCTGTCGCCGAAATGTCTCCTCTTTGCGACAATAATTGTCACGTGTGTACAAGCACAATATTCAATAACACTGATCAACTTACTTCTTTATATGTACCCAAGCATTCAGTGATATCCTTATCAACAGATTTATTCTGCTGCTACTTATGCTACACTTCTCAAAGCAGAAGCCTGACAAGAATGAAGTCTTCTTTCAACAAACCAGCTGTATCCCACCGAGGCAGGGTGGCCGAAAAGGAAAAAAAACCAAAGTTTCTCCTTTTAAATTTAGTAATATAAACAGGAGAAGGGGTTACTAGCCCCCTTGCTCCCAGCATTTTAGTAGTCTCTTACGACATGAGTGGCTCAGAGGAAGAATTCTGTTCACTTTACCATGGATACAAGAGGAAATGAACAAGAACTTGTAAGGAAACAAAAAAAAACATGGAGGGGAGTGTGTATATATATGCTTGTCTATGCATGTGCGGTGTGACCTAAGTGTAAATAGAAGTAGCAAGACGTACCTGAAATCTTTCATGTTTGAAACAAAAAAAAAGACGCCAACAATTCTGTCATGATGTAAAACACACACACTTGGCAGGACAGTAGTACCTCCCTGGGTGGTTGCTGTCTACCAGCTTACTACTTAGGTAGGAATGAAGTGTTACAAAAAAATTGAAGTTTGCTATGCGATTGTGAAACTGGCCTGGTATTGGATCTTATTGTGTACACAGGAAGCAAAAGCATTGAAAGATACTAGGAAGTTATTGGTAGTCGTGTGCGGTATGATGAGAAAAATGATGGAACCATATCTTGGATAACCAATGCCAAAGCCTTTTGCTGTGATTTCCTGCATGCAGCCATGATGGACACCTCACCAGTACCAATGCCAGTTCAACACAGGCATTGGTATTGGTGAGTGCAGGGGGTTTAATGCCACTGACATCATGGATTTTTGCTGGCATGACAAATGTAATGTGACATTGTTGACACAGATCTTCTAGGACAAAATGAAAGACACGGGAAAGGTGAATACAGACACCAATCGTCTCCTTATGAGACTAACTGCTGTTGGGGATTACATTGCCAGTATGCATTTGATGGACAATTGTGACATGCAGATTGGGTTTGATAAGCAGATTGTGTCTGCAAGAGTTAAAAGTGGTAAATGAAATTTTTCTTCCATTCTGAACATGTACAATATGTACCAGCTCAAGACTGGCAGTACACTATCATGTGGCCACTATTATTGGACTGATACAGAAATACTAGGTCACAACACCTACACTACACATACACCACCGAACTGATCACCACATATCCTCTTGTTTGAAGCATGGTGATAACTTCCTGATGACATTCCCTGCTACAGGAAAGAAGAAATGGATGCAGAAGAGGTGTCTGTGTACACACAAGGAGGCTCCCAGTAAAGTACAGGGACATGTGCTCTGTGTATTGTAACACCACTGTGTATGAAGCTATGTTTAGGGATTTCCACAGACTACAACAGTTATAGGAACATGACCAATACCTGTAAATGTTTATACTGAACATGTTAGAACAGTAGTAATGTGAAGCATCTGCATGTGTGCATATTTACATTGTGTATACATGTTTTTTAAACAATGTATTGATGACAGTGTGGGTATTGTCATACAGTGGGTGGCCATTGTGCATGACACGGCAGGAAGTTTAGAATTTTTCTACTCCCAGAAACAGGCCTTGGACCAGACTGGTCTGGTACTTGCCTGATCAGCCAGGCTGTTACTGCTGGTGGCCCATTAATGATATTGATAACATCAACAATACAAACAAATAAATTCTAGTATTTGAATATACAAATTAATCTCCATAATTTAGCCACTGGACTGAATTGATTCAAGAAGCAATATAGAGGGGTTTGGGATATTGGCAGTTTGGAGGGGTATGTTGTGTATCTTTATATGTGTATGCTTCTAGACTGTTGTATTCTGAGCACCTCTGCAAAAACAGTGATAATGTGCGAGTGTGGTGAAAGTGTTGAATGATGATGAAAGTATTTTCTTTTTGGGGATTTTCTTTCTTTTTTGGGTCACCCTGCCTCGGTGGGAGACGGCCGACTTGTTGAAAAAAAAAAAAAAATACATAAATTCTTAAGAAATGCAGTTTTGCCTGTCTTAAATGCAGCTGTTACATGAAGCCAAGAACTCTTGTTTTGAACTGGTTTTATTCTTGATTTACCTTCCATGTATGATTAAATGTCTGGCCATTTTTCTATTAATGCTTTTGTGATTATTTATAATGGTTTTGGAGCTGCTCATCCTTTTAACAACAGACATGATGTCACTGTTGTAAAATGCCAAATGGGTGCCCCAAACAGTTGAAGTATGATTAATGATTTCCTCACTGTATGCACCATGGGTGCAGATTTGCCTTTCTTTTGTATGTATTTAAAATTTTTCTTGTGGTATAATTTACTTTTTATAGACAACCCAACCTAACAGAAATGTGCCACAAACCAGATGTGAATAATCCATTTAAATGCTTAGAGGACAAATTGTCTGGAGATAATCTTTGAGAAGGGGAGGCAGCTCGCACTGTTGTAAAATGTGCGAGAACTTATTGCATATACTGTTGTAAACTATATACAACAGTGTAATTGAGATAAAGCATTGCACAAATAAGGTGCTTGTATACCTGAATTATCATATAAAAACCCACCTTTATATCCCCCAAATTTCTGAGGTGTCTCCACATGCATTCACCTGAAGGTTTGTAACTGGAGGCTTGGGGTGTAGGGATTAGTTATAAAGCAGGTATGAGGATGAGGTGTTAGGCATATTAATTTTGGTGATGGTGCAAGTGTTAGTTGTGTCATGGAAGAGTAGCGACAGAACTGTAACACTGCTAGTGGTGGTTGGGTGATAGATAAGTTATTGCTACAAGACATGCTTCTGAATAACTCTATGGGGAAAGCAAGGCATATTTTGAGTAGTTATCCATCATACAATGTTGAAGTTTAACTTACCATTATAGTAACATTTTCCTCTTCGTTTCTAATGGGCATCAAGATAAACATGTGTAGTCAATGATGACATTGGTGGTAATTTAGCTGAGATAGAAAGTGCAATGCAGTGTGCAACATAATGCTTGGTAGGGTAACCTCATCAGCTGTGGCTGGATGCTGGTGGTTACCAGGGAAATGTGAGGAGAGCTGGTGTGGTGAGCAGTGGCTGCCCAAGCTGCCTTTGCTACACACAATCCTCACACTACCCATCTTTTAGGCTTTCAAGATTTGTTAATATTTTATTTTACTCCTATGTCCTTGGTAGTGAGTAATAGTTTGGAGAACTAGGTTAGTTTTGGGGGTTAATCCTGTGTTTAAACTTTTGAACTTACCACTGTAGACATATATTAGTCTTAATGATTTAAAATTGCAGCATGTAAAAGTATTTGACTTGAACGAAAAACTAATTTTACAGCTGTTGACAGGTGATGTAAACTCAGATTCATAAAATATTTGAGTTAAAACAAAGCTGTTTGGTGGTAAAGGTCTCCTTTTCACTGGAAATGGAGTTATCTGGATCAAACATGATTTCATTCTGTTCCTCAGGCACTGTACGACCCCAATAGCTTCAATGCTTCCTTATAAATATATAGTAATAATCAGGATTGCAACAGGTGAACCTTGTTGGTATGGTAATGCTTGGAATTGGAAACAACAAAAACAGAAACTATAAAGATAACAAGGTGTGCTGTTTTGATTAGTGTTTTAGATTATTCCTCTTAAATTTTTCTCATAACTGTAGGGAAAGGGAAGGATTCTGTCTATAAGCAATGAAAAATATGAAGGTTGTCTAAACATAATTTACATTTATGCAAGTTATTCATAGTAAGAACTTGCATTTTGGCAAATTGTCAAACATGTTGCCATTTTAAATTGCCATTAATGGGATGTTTACTAGAAGTTTTGTTTGACTAAAAACATTTGTTCATTAAAACTTTATTTACACTACTGTACTACTAGTGTTAACTTTAGTTCCAGAATATGGATTAAAAAGAGCATGATACCGCAGTAATGAAAAGCAGACTTGATTCATTGATGTGATGGTATACACACACGCATTTCTATGTAACCTTTTGTTTTGCCCACACAGTGAGCTTTATCAGGTGGATAAACCTGATACGAGAGGGAACTAATAAAGTGAAGAGTAGGAGTGAGGTGAAGAAATTGTTCTTAATTTTGCCACTACAGTACTTCTTACTTTAACTCTCCCTCTTGTATTATTTTTCCTAATGATTCCCCCCTGCTTGGTTGACATGGCTAAAATAAAAGGTTCTGAATTTGTTTCCTTACTACTATAGTATATTAATAAACTAGCTAAACTAGCTATAGAAGTGGGGTTAATGGTTATGCTGACATTGAAAGTGGACACCTTCCAGATACTTGTAGTCTTAAGTGGTAAGTTTTGTCTTTGACAAGGTTGTTTTGAGCTTGGCTAAAGGAGCACTGAGTGCAAGAGTGGTAGGCAAGTTGCCTAGTTGGTGTAATGTTACTGAAAGCTTAGCAAAGACTTGCATTTCTGGTCTTCATAATTTATTCCTTTATTTTTCTTTGCTAGATAAAAATTTGCAGTTTTGAGCTACTTTCTCTGGCAAGACTTGCGATATAGTGTATGCTTGTATGATGCTGCAGTGTGATGCTCTCAACTGTTGAGAACAAAGCAGTAATTTGAATGGTAAAACAGGTTTGTTGGGTTCAGGGAATGTCCCTGAGGGTGATAAAATGTTGATGGCCAAATGTTCCTCTGCTGAAGTTTTTTTTTTTTACCTTTCTGTGTGCTTATTTTTATTGCCTTGATGCCAGGTATTCTTAAAATGTTGAGGGTAGTTGTTACTTAATGATAGGGCTCTTTGTAATTTTAAAATATTTGTCAAAGAAAATCTGATGTAATTTTTCAAATAACTAAAACAAAAAAAAAAATTCTATTTTCAAAATGTTCATACAGTAAGCTCTTTTAAATTGCTTCTATATAACTCTCCTTACTGTGATTGAAAATGTGCATCATAACTGAATAGTGCATGAAAAGTCCATAATACTGTGCATGCTATTCCATTTTGGATGCACTTAACCAGTTGCATTTGCAAAAAGGCACACTGTATAGAAGAGTTTTTTAAGAGCTTGCTGTAAAAACTACAGAATTAGTTGACTTATTTTATACATTTTGAAAAGACCCTGGTTATGAAGGGTATTTTGAGTAGAATAAAGAGAGAATGTAAGAATACTTGACATTATATAGTTGAAACCCCCTCAGGGGATGCTCCTTGATGCTGGTGAAGGGCTGTTGATCCAAGGAACTGATTGTCCTCAACTTCCTTGGGATCAAACTAGTTTGCCGTCCATTTCTAAGGTGCTGTGTGACCCCTGGAGTCTACCTACACCCCTGTGGCCCAGTCTTGACCAGGCCTTCCAGGGGATCAGGGCCTGATTAAGCAAGGTGGTACTGCTGGCCCCTGTGGGCATATTTAGAAATTTTAAAATCTAATGAATGAGCTCCATTCTTTGGCCTTTTATTTGCATAATTTATACTGAGTCCTTGTGGGATATTAGAGATTTGTTGCATGTGATCATGGGGTGGTTGCATACAAAATGAGGGCCATAGACATAATTAGGGAAGGTAGTCAGATGGATTTTTAAGTTTGACAGATGGAACAATAGTAGTAGTAATAAACAAGGCAAAATCTAGCATGAGCGAGGTAAAGAGCTCAGTCCAATAACGTACTGTCATGGTGCCTTTGTTTTTTTTTTACCCCCATAACAAATAGAGTTAATACCACCAACTGTCAGTTTTTGTATTTGCAGTTGATACCGAAATAAGCATGAAAGTCATCTCGGTAGAAGACACTGAAAAATTGCAGGAAGATATGAGCAGGATTTTCCAGTGGGAAGTGTAGAACATCATGATCATTGGAACACCTGGAAAAAAAAAAAAACTGGGAATATTTGTTGGCTAGCCTTTCATTCAAAGAACACAATAAAACAAATGTTGTGACAGGAAGATGATGAGATTGATAATGAGAATTTTCCAAATAAGGAAAGTGTCAGTGGTAACAGCATTCAAATTGCTTTTGCTCTCATGTTTAGAATATTGGTCTGTGTTGATGGCCCTGTTCAAGGCATGAGAGTAGGCAAGCACCAGACGAGCCTGGCCCAAGGCTGTCAAAAAAAAATTATTGAAACCCATCAAAGATAAAGGTGATAAAAGTTTGAATTTTCTGAACTGTTATTCTGATGTTGGAGCACTTGTAGTAAGAAAACGATTTAGTGAATGAGTTACCTGTAGGTTACCTGTGCTCTTTCTGCGGTCACTGACCCACAGCCCAGTTCGACCAGAGCCCCTGCTTGCTGGCATGTTTGATCGGGTGTTATCCAGTGCTTGCTACCCAACACATGTACTCTAGCCCAGTTGATCAGGAACTAGTTTAAGGAATTTGTGAACTTAAACTTGTTTTGGGTCACCCTTCCTTGATGGGAGACGGATGGAGTGTTAAAAAATATATCTAAATGTAATTTACAAAACGGTATGAGGTGTGCACTGGTGAAAGCCGACACAGTGTGTTTACTTGTGTGGGGGGCAAGCGTTAATCAAACAAAGCTGGGCTTGATCAGCATCACAAACTTGCATTCAATCACTTCAGTGACTGGTTACTTTGTTTAGGCTGGAATTTTACATTTTCCTCTTTATTTGATTCACCTTCTGCACTCGTATCATACCTCGCAGAATTGTATTCAAATATTTTAGTGAAACAGTGTGTGTGTAATATATATATTTTATTTATTTATGTTGTGTGTACTCGCCTAATTGTACTCCCCTAATTGTGGTTGCAGAGCTCGAGACAGCTCCTGACCCCACCTCTTCACTGATCGCTACTAGGTCTTCTCTCTGCTTCCTGAGCTTTATCATACCTCATCTTAAAGCTATGTATAGTTCCTGCCTCCACTACATCACTTGCTAGGCTATTCCACTTCCTGACGACTGAAGATATACTTCCTAAAATCCCTGTGACTCGTCTGAGTTTTCAGCTTCCAATTGTGACCCATTGTTTCTGTGTCCCTTCTCTGGAACATCGTGTATCTGTCCACCTTATCTATTCCATGCAGTATTTTGTATGTCATTATCGTGTCTCCCCTGACCCTCCTGTCTTCCAGTGTCGTTAGTCCGATTTCCATCAGCCTTTCATCGTAGGACATTCTCCTGAGCTCCGGAACTAGCCTTGTTGCAAACCTTTGTACTTTCTCTAACTTCTTGATGTGGTTGACCAGGTGAGAGTTTCAAACTTGTGCTGCATACTCCTGTATGGGCCTTACGTGCAGTGTAAAATGTCTTGAACGATTCTTTACTAAGGTATTGGAACGCTATTCTCAGGTTTGCCAGGCGCCCATGTGCTGCAGCAGTTATCTGGTTGATGTGTGCCTCTGGAGATGTGCTCGGTGTTATGGTCACCCCAAGATCTTTCTCATTGAGTGAGGTTTGCAGTCTTTGTCCACCTAGCCTATACCCTGTCTGCTGTCTTCTTTGCCCTTCCCCAATCTTCATGACTTTGCATTTGTCAGGGTTGAATTCAAGGAGCCAGTTGCTGGACCACGTGTCCAGCCTGTCCAGGTCTCTTTGTAGTCCTGCCAGATCGTGTGTGTGTGTGTGTGTGTGTGTGGGTCGTGCCGAAAAGGTAAAACTGGTCAATTAGCAAGAACTTTTAAAATTAAGTCCTTTCTAAAAAAAAATTTCTTATACATTTAAAGATATATTTTTTCGTTTAATTTAATGTAAAAATTAATAATTTTGTACCAAAGGAACCTTAGAAAACTTACATAGCCTTATAACAAGCGCAATTTAATTTAACCTATCCAACTAAATATATTTTAGATAAGTTTACAATAATAAACAGTGAAATATATTGTTTTCGTTAGGTTATTACTTTTGTGAAATTATTATATACACAAATTTTCACTTGGCTTGTTCGGCAAGAGGAGCGTTGCTATTCAAGCCAAAATCTCAAGTGTGTGTGTGTGTATATATCCCTTTCAGGGTCCAAGGCCCAAATCTGGAGTCACGCACCAGTGTCCAAGAATTTTCAAAAAAAAAATTTGTTATTTTTTCTTGTGAAATCGTAGAGAATCTTTTTGTGAAGGTAATAAAACAAAAAGTACGAAATTTGGTGGAAAATTGACGAAATTATGCTCTCGCGAATTTTGATGTGTCAGCGATATTTACGAATCGGCGATTTTGCCGACTTTGACTCCCATTTTAGGCCAATTACATTATTCCAATCAACCAAATTCTTAGCTATTTCACTAGTATTACTTCTATTCTATCGATTGAGCACAAGAAATCGCCAAGTCAACTGTTTCAACTACAAAATAAAGTGATTGGAAATTGTTAATTTGGCCAATTTAACACAAAGTTCAAAATATTCCAATTTCAAAATAGGGTCCAGAATGAACAATGTAGGCATTCCTGGCACTAAACTAACATTTCCTCTGTTCATTAGTTATGTTTTGAGGCTTTACAAATAAATTCCATTTTGATTTTTTATTCACATAATGAATTTTTATTCACATCAAAAAATAGAAGATTTACTCTTATGCAATACTGTAATAATTGTATAAATATCATCACCATATTTGTGAATGTATATTAGACCCACCAGCTGGCGTGTATTAGATGTGTGAGGTCATTTGTTTACTCTTGAATATCGGCAAAAATTTAACATTTCTGCTACTTTGAGCTCAGTTTCAAGCCATTTCCAATGCTAAAACCAATCAAAATCATCTCTATTTCTGTAATATGTCTTCCATTCTATCAAATGTGACCAAGAAATCGCAAATACAACTATAAAAAACATACGAAAAAACACTGCAAAGTTGCTGTTTTAATCGAAAAATCATGATTTAATTTTTTTTCTCATTATACACAGTGTGCTGCAGGATCTGTTTTATGTGGTGCACACATACCACATAGATGTATTCTCTCATATCTAGGCCCAAATGTACCACTCACAGTTTATCAGAGTGAGCTGAGCTCATGGCGTAGATCTACGGTTTGGACCCTGAACGTCAAGCCGTAGATCTACGGGACGGACCCTGAAAGGGATATATGTATGTATATATATATATATATGTATATATGTATGTATATGTATGTATGTATGTATATGTATGTATATGTATGTATATATATATATGTATATATATATATATATATTGTATATAATATATATATATTGTGTATAATACAGCAGGGCCCCGCTTTATGGCGTTTCGCTTTACGGCGTTCCGCTAATACGGACATTTCAAATTATGACCAAAACTCGCTATATGGCTCCCCCCACCTGTCTTTTTAATACGGTCACAGCGGCCCACCGAGTTTGTTTACATTCTCCCTGAGCACATCTCCTTATTATGTCTGGAAACTTTCCAAAATTTCAAGTGTTTTAAAGTTATTGTATATTTTATATGTATTGTACTTGATAATTAAACTTGTGTACACCTGTACCTAAATAAACTTACACACTGTGCTGGCATGTAGGTACACATTAAAATCACTAAGAGTCTCTCTACTCTTGATGCAATAATAATAATAATAATAATAATAATAATAATAATAATAATAATAATAATAATAATAATAATAGTAATGATAATAATCTCTTGGGCGCATTAATGTCGCATATTACGTTAATATAGACATTTCCCTTAATCTATCTATGATATTTTTTTCAAAATTATATAAGAAACACATTATGTAACACACAAACATGATACATGCACCCACAGTATAAAAATTTATACAAATATATATGAGATGTTTACCATACGGTTTGTAGAAGTGTCGGAAGAATTATGTTTTCTCTAGCCCGTCACCTGTTACTAGGGATAACTGTAGAAAAATATTCCTTTCATATGCCTTCACTTTATAGCTATAATTCTGTACTAACTTGTACACAGTGTAAGAGTATTTGTTTCGTGATTTAATTATTATAATAATAATAAAAACATTATAAGGTAAAAGTTTCACAAACTCTTACAAATGTACATGAATGAACTAAAACTGGACACGTATTAATACCGTCTATTTTGCCTGACCGAGTGATCGTCCACAACCTGTTCAGTTTGTTTGTTTACGCTGTCTGAGCTCGGTGTATCATTAAATGTTGTATATTACGTTAATATACACATTTTCATTAATCCATCCGTGATATTTTTTTCAAAATTATATAATAAACACGATACATAACATAAATACATAAAACATATGTGTAGAGAACCTAGGATAACCCAAAAAAGTCAGAGTGACTTACTTCCATTGCCTTCACTCAGAGCATCATTTCTTCTCAAAATGATGTTACATGAGAATGGGAGTGTTCTTCTTTATTTATTCTACCGTATCAATGTAGAGACAACCTGTACACAATGTAACTTGTACACAAACCAGACGTGTACACTGTTTACAAAACTTACCTTTGCCTGGTTTGTTTACATAACTCTGCACCTGTCCTCTCTCATGCACTCATTCTTTCTCTCTGGTATGGTAGCCTGGCTGACTACCATACATACCACACTTGATTTTTTACAATAAATACTACTCATCTCACCCTATATTTTAAGGTAAGTAATGAGTGAACTGTATATACATTTTATCGCTCTGGGATGCTTAAATATCATAGAATAGTATGTGTGGGTGGGGTGGCCTGGTATGGTAGCCTGGCTGACTACCATACATACCACACTTGATTTCTTACAATAAATACTACTTGTCTCACTCTAGATTAAGACTATAAATATTTTAAGGTAAGTAATGAGTGCACTATGTGTGTATTATACTTTTTTATTGTTTTTTGATGCCTGGTTCTATTGCTAACATAATATATGTTAGTGTAAACTTGTTATCTAGTGTTTGTATGCATTTGTAAGTGGAAAAAAAGGGTGTTCCACTTTACGGCGGTTTCCGCTTTACGGCGGTAGCCTGGAACCTAACCCGCCGTATAAGTGGGGCCCTCCTGTATATATATATACAGGAAGGCCCCGCTTTATGGCGTTTCACTTTACGGCGTTCCGCTAATACGGACATTTCAAATTATGACCAAAACTCACTATACGGCTCCCCCCACCTGACTTTCTAATACGGTCACCGTGCCCCACCCTGTTTGTTTACATTCTCCATGAGCTCAGTAAGCACTAAGTCTCTCCATTTTGTCTGGAAACTCCAAAATTTCAAATGTTTTTAAAAGTTATTTCATATTTTATATATACTCTGATAATTATACTTATGTATACCTGTACCTAAATAAACTTACATACATCAAGTCATTTAAATGTCGTATATTACGTTAATATACACATTTTCATTAATCCATCCATGATATTTTTTTCAAAATTATATAATAAACACGATGCATAACATATAAATAAGATAAATACACCCCACAGTAGAATAAATAAACATAAATGTGAGACTTGTGCCATAATAACAATACTAGCAGACGACTTCCACAAGTGGTATAATAATAACATAAATGTGAGATGTGAGCAGACGACTTCCACAAGTGACGCCATAATAACAATACTGAGTCTCATTAAATGTCGTATATTACGGTAATATACACATTTTCATTAATCCATCCATGATATTTTTTTCAAAATTATATAATAAACACGATGCATAACATATAAATAAGATAAATACACCCCACAGTAGAATAAATAAACATAAATGTGAGATGTGAGCAGACGACTTGCACAAGTGGTGATAATAACAATACTAACAATACTCGCCGAGTCTCATTAAATGTCGTATATTACGGTAATATACACATTTTCATTAATCCATCCATGATATTTTTTTCAAAATTATATAATAAACACGATGCATAACATATAAATAAGATAAATACACCCCACAGTAGAATAAATAAACATAAATGTGAGATGTGGTAGCAGACGACTTGCACAAGTGGTGATAATAACAATAGTCACGGAGTCTCATTAAATGTCGTATATTACGGTAATATACACATTTTCATTAATCCAGCCATGATATTTTTTTCAAAATTATATAATAAACACGATACATAACATAAAAAGATGATAAATACACCCCACAATAGAATAAATAAACATAAATATAAGATGTGGGAGCCTGGTTTGTTTACTCTGTGCCTGGCCTGTCACCTCTCATGTACTCATTCTTTCTCTCTCTCATTTATTCGTTTTATCTCATTTACTTACTCCTGACCCTACATTAAGACTACAAATATTTTAAGGTAAGTAATGAGTGAACTGTATATACATTTTATCGCTCTGGGATGCTTAAATATCATAGAATAGTATGTGTGGGTGGGGTGGCCTGGTGAAGGTAGCCTGGCTATTACAATACATTCCACACTTGATTTCTTACAATAAATACTACTTGTCTCACCCTAGATTAAGACTATAAATATTTTAAGGTAAGTAATGAGTGCACTATGTGTGTATTGTACCTTTTTATTGTTTTTTGATGCCTGGTTCTATTGCTAACTTAATATATGTTAGTGTAAACTTGTTATCTAGTGTTTGTATGCATTTATAAGTGGAAAAAAAGGGTGTTCCACTTTACGGCGATTTCCGCTTTACGGCGGTAGCCTGGAACCTAACCCGCCGTATAAGTGGGGCCCTCCTGTACATATATATATAATGTATATCTATATATATATAATTATATATATATATATATATATATATATATATATATATATATATATATATATATATATATATATATATATATATATATATATATATATATATATATATATATATATATATATATATATATATATATATATATATATATATGTATATATATATATATATGTATGTATATATATATATATATATATATATATATATATATATATATATATATATATATATGTATATTTATATGTATATATATATATATATATGTATATTTATATGTATATATATATATATGTATATATATATATGTATATATGTATATATATATATATGTATATATGTATATATATATATATATGTATATATATATGTATATATATATATATGTATATATATATGTATATATATATATGTATATATATATATATATACATATGTATATATACATATATATATATATATATATATACATATATATATACATATATATATATATATATATATATATATATATATATATATATATATATATATATATATATATATATATATATATATATATATATATATGTGAATACAGGAAAGAGTAAGGTTATGAGGATAACAAAAAGATTAGGTGATGAAAGATTGAATATCAGATTGGAGGGAGAGAGTATGGAGGAGGTGAATGTATTCAGATATTTGGGAGTGGACTTGTCAGCGGATGGGTCTATGAAAGATGAGGTGAATCATAGAATTGATGAGGGAAAAAGAGTGAGTGGTGCACTTAGGAGTCTGTGGAGACAAAGAACTTTGTCCTTGGAGGCAAAGAGGGGAATGTATGAGAGTATAGTTTTACCAACGCTCTTATATGGGTGTGAAGCATGGGTGATGAATGTTGCAGCGAGGAGAAGGCTGGAGGCAGTGGAGATGTCATGTCTGAGGGCAATGTGTGGTGTGAATATAATGCAGAGAATTCGTAGTTTGGAAGTTAGGAGGAGGTGCGGGATTACCAAAACTGTTGTCCAGAGGGCTGAGGAAGGGTTGTTGAGGTGGTTCAGACATGTAGAGAGAATGGAGCGAAACAGAATGACTTCAAGAGTGTATCAGTCTGTAGTGGAAGGAAGGCGGGGTAGGGGTCGGCCTAGGAAAGGTTGGAGGGAGGGGGTAAAGGAGGTTTTGTGTGCGAGGGGCTTGGACTTCCAGCAGGCGTGCGTGAGCGTGTTTGATAGGAGTGAATGGAGACGAATGGTTTTTAATACTTGACGTGCTGTTGGAGTGTGAGCAAAGTAACATTTATGAAGGGGTTCAGGGAAACCGGCAGGCCGGACTTGAGTCCTGGAGATGGGAAGTACAGTGCCTGCACTCTGAAGGAGGGGTGTTAATGTTGCAGTTTAAAAACTGTAGTGTAAAGCACCCTTCTGGCAAGACAGTGATGGAGTGAATGATGGTGAAAGTTTTTCTTTTTCGGGCCACCCTGCCTTGGTGGGAATCGGCCAGTGTGATAATAATAATAAAAAATATTGTATATATATATGTATTATACACACAGACACACATCCTTGTCGGACGTCATCTGCGGTAGTTCAGACGATTGACTGCTAGCATGACGTACAGTAGTAGTTTATCAGCGTGTAGTACTGTTCCTTGCCAAAAGATTGTTCAGTTATTGGTGGGGTCATTCCTAACTGGTGGGAAGAATGTGCCGCTCTTACCATGTGGACTCTGTAGGCAGCAACAGCTGTCGTCTTAATGGCAGTACTTTCTCGCGTTTCACTTTAAACAGTCTGAATGAACGAACTCCAAACTACCCACATTGGTGACGAGGTTAAGCTCGTAGGCTGTGTGCCACTCATACGCCGTTTAGAATGCTTGGCGTTGACAGCTTATCATTATTGACTAATTAGTGTGATTTCAGCAGCTAATATTATATTCTAGTTACGTTGTGGGAAGAAAGCAGGGTTAGTGGATATTAAGGGGTGGTGGGACGGGAAGATGGGGCGCTACCGTGGAATTATACAGTGTGATCTTGTGTGTGGGGTGGTGGTCGTGGTCATCCTTCTGCGTCGAGGCAGTTTTTTGCCCTTGCGGCTTTGGAATGTGTAGGGAAACGGGTGGATGCTTTATTTCTTTGTTTACACCCCTCAAGGAAGGTTCCTTGATGATGGTGAGGGGCTCTTGATTTAGGGAATTGGATCTGTGCTCCAGTTCCCCGAATTAAGCCTGAATGCCTTCCACATCCCCCCCCTCCAGGCGCTGTATAATCCTCAGGGTTTAGCGCTTCCCCCTTGATTATAATAATAATAATAATAATTAAGGCTGCACAGTGAAGTATTTAGAAGCAGAGGTTAACACTTCAATCCCTAAAATAGGGATTGAAGTGAATTCTTAGCACGTACACTCTCAGCATGTACACTCAGCACGAACACTCAGCACGTACACTAGGAGACCCCTCAGGGTATACCTATCCTACCTGGTCTACTTGGAGGGTATTCCGGGGATCAACGCCCCCGCGCCCAGTCCACGACCAGGCCTTCTGGTGAATCAAGGCCTGATCAACGAGGCTGTAACTGCTGGCTGCACGTAGTCCCACGTACGAACCACATCCCGGCTGATCCAGCACTGACTTTAGGAATCTGTCCAGCTCCCTCTTCAAGACAACCAGGGGTCTATTGGTAATGCCCCTTATGGCTGGCGGGAGGCTGTTGAACAATCTTGGGCCCAGGACACTTATTGTGTTTTCTTAGTGTACCAGTGACGCCCCTACTTTTCACTGGGGGTATGTTGCATCGGCTGCCAAGTCTTTTGCTTTCGTATGGAGTGATTTCTGTATGCAGATTAGGAACCAGGCCCTCCAGAATCTTCCAGGTGTAGATTATGATATCTCTCTCTCGCCTGCGCTCCAGTGAGTACAAGTCAAGTACTTCCAGGCGTTCCCAATAGTTAAGGCGTTTGATGGTGAGATCTTGGGACATTATCACGCCCTGGTTCATCACATTACTCCCTCCTCCTCTCCTTTTCGTCAATGAGACTTTCTAAATGGTCCAAGTCGGACCGAAATGTCGTAAGCTCCTCTCATCAATTTGCGGGTTTTTGTGTATTTTCCGCTCTATTGTGTGATTGAGTTTGTAGTATACTCAGTCCTAGGTATTATTTCCTCCAGTTTTCCATAACGGAGTAGTTGGAATTTGTCTTCATTGAACATATTCTCCGTTGCCCAATGGAAAACTTGGTTTATATTATTATTATAATCAAAAAGAAGCGCTAAGCCACAAGGACTTGGTTTATAGCTTGGATATTTGCTGTTTCCTCAATGGATGACACTCGTGCAGATCCTAGTATCGTTTGCAAAGGATGATAGTGTTATGGTTTACATCTCTGTCTGATATGAGAATGAGGAGCAGGATAGGGGCGAGTACTGTGCCTTGTGGAACAGATCTCTTCACTATGGCAGCTTCCGATTTAACTATTTACCACTGTGTGTTCGATTGGTTAGAAAGTTGAAGATCCACCTAGTTATCCCTGTAGCACGTATTTTGTGCGCTATTACACCATGATCGTACTTGTCAAAAGCTTTTGCAAAATCTGTGGGTATGGGTTAACTTGCCGTTTTTCTGTAAGCAAAACGGATTGAGCGTTTTTTTTTTTTGAGGGGGAGGGATAATTGTGGAGAGTATAGATAAAATATAAGATATTGATGTAGAAGAACGAGCAACAGGTTGGTGCGTGGGTGAGCGTCCATCGGATGCGGGCAGGGGTGGTCGTGCGTGATCCCTATCCACTCTGCTGATTATTCACTTGGTGGTCTAACATCTGATCATGAGTCAACACACCCTTGTTGCTCTTGCCCACTGGCCTCTGCACTGAGCTCTGCACAAGTCTCACCAGGCAACGCCTCTTTACAGCTTTACCTGCCGCTGCCTCGACCCACAGGGCTTTTAGGAATAAAACGTGATACAGTACGACTAGCTTAGTAGAATGTTCGGCTAATATCCGAAGGGTGTCTGGTCAGATTCCGGGGCGGGGTGAGACATTGGGAACGATTCGTTAACAAGTTTTAGGCACAAATACAATTATCATAAATATGTGCAAATTACCTAGGATAAAAAGTCGGTGATTTGTTTCCATTGGGGTCTGCTGCCTATGTTCACATGACAGTAACACCCGGGTGTTATTGTAGGATGCTTCTTAGGGGAAGGAGAGACCGTGGAAATAAACTAGTTGACTTTTTGGTTATTCTGCGTTCAACGGAATAAACCTTTATAGGGCTATCACAAGCGACTAGGTCTTGCTTGTTTCACTGCCGCACGCCGGTAAGTTGCGTTGCTGGAGTTACGAGAGAGAGCCAGACAGGGAGACTTTGTTGAAAGGAATGGTGGGGGGTCATTAACGTGAGTGGAGGCAGCTGTGGGAATGGGAGGCAGGCTCGTAAAGATGTGGTGGGAGATACTAAGGGGAAGGCAAGGGGAGCAAAGTGCTGGGTTGAGTGTAAAGGCGGGAGGGGAAGAGTTGGTGTGAAAGGCGAGAGGGGCAAAGGAATAGGACAGTTGTTTGTCGGAGGGAAGACTAACGCGGGGTGGAAGGAAACCAGTGGTTGGGA